>NC_074697.1:9131219-9215706 GCF_029448725.1 Salvelinus fontinalis
AGAAACCCATCCTCTAGATGTGACTAGAGAACAGGCATAACAAGCTACCAGAAACCCATCCTATAGATGTGACTAGAGAACAGCCATAACAAGCTACCAGAAACCCATCCTCTAGATGTGACTAGAGAACAGCCATAACAAGCTACCAGAAACCCATCCTCTAGATGTGACTAGAGAACAGCCATAACAAGCTACCAGAAACCCATCCTCTAGATGTGACTAGAGAACAGCCATAACAAGCCACCAGAAACCCATCCTCTAGATGTGACTAGAGAACAGCCATAACAAGCTACCAGAAACCCATCCTCTAGATGTGATTAGAGAACAGCCATAACAAGCTACCAGAAACCCATCCTCTAGATGTGACTAGAGAACAGCCATAACAAGCCACCAGAAACCCATCCTCTAGAAGATATCGTTAAATGTGGAGATAGTCTCCACCGATGCATGTCTGTTTTACATTGGGCCTGCATCCCTCTCTGCATGGGGTCTTCTGGTCTGCCACCTTTCGTCTGCCGTGAACACAAAAATAATACAATGACCCTCAGAATCATTACAGAAAGTCCACCACTACTCTGTGCCCTCCACAACATTAATGAAGCAATGGAGTGCATCTAATCAATGTTTAAAGCAGGGTATAATTATTGGGGCTGGGCTTGGGGAAAACACTGTCAGAACAGGGCCTTTCTTCTGCTCTTCAGCCTTTAGGAGGCACTGACCCAGACACATACAGCTGGGCTGGCTAGACCCCCCAGACCGCTGCTGAATATACATGAAGGAGAGAGGGAAGGAAGGAAGGGAGCGATAGAGGTGGGAGCATCCCTGGTTAGCAGAAGGAGATAGAGGTGGGATCATTCCTGGTTAGAGGGGGAAATAGAGGCGGGATCATTCCTGGTTACAGGGGGAGATAGAGGCGGGATCATTCCTTGTTACAGGGGGAGATATAGGCAGGATCATTCCTGGTTAGTGGGGGAGATAGAGGCGGGGTCATTCCTGGTTACAGGGGGAGATAGAGGTGGGATCATTCCTGGTTACAGGGGGAGATAGAGGCAGGATCATTCCTGGTTAGTGGGGGAGATAGAGGCGGGATCATTCCTGGTTAGAGTGGGAGATAGAGGCGGGATCATTCCTGGTTAGAGGGGGAGATAGCAGCCAGGTCACCCGTTGTACAAGTGAGTATTTGACATCCATCCATGTCTGTGGAGGTTGGGAGATGACGTGGAAACCGGCCACAAGGGGCAACTGTGAGTGCTGTTACCTTCAAGTAGGTTTGGGTTTTTCTCGGGTGTTGTTTTTAGTTTTAAGCCTATCCCAAATCTTAACCCTTACCATAACCATTCAGAGTTAATGGCTAACCTTAAAACTTCATATGGCTGCAGGGGCAGTTTTGAGTAGCTTGGATGAAAGGTGCACAGAGGTGCCCAGAGTAAACGGCCTGCTCCTCACTCATAGTTGCTAATATATGCATATTATTATTAGTATTGGATAGAAAACACTCTGAAGTTTCTAAAACTGTTTGAATTATGTCTGTGAGAATAACATAACTCATATGGCAGGCAAAAACCTGAGAAAAAATCCAAACAGGAAGTGGAAATTCTGAGGCTGTTCGATTTTCAACCAAGATCCTATTGAAATCACAGCGAGATATGGATGAGTTTGCACTTCCTAATGCTTCCACTAGATGTCAACAGTCTGTAGAACCTTGTCTGATGCCTCTACTGTGAAGGGGGGCCGAATGAGAGGGGAATTAGTCAGGTCTGCCATGACCTGACCATTCTTTGACCCTGCGCGTTCACATGAGAGGGAGCTCTGTTCCATTGCTCATCTGAAGTCAATGTAATTCTCCGGTAAAGATTGATTCAATAAATCGTTTGACATGTTTCTACTGACTGTTACGGAACTTTTGGACATTTTGTCAGCTTTTAGTGAACGCGCTTCCTGACTTTGGATTTGTTTACCAAACACGCTACAAAAATAGCTATTTGGACATAAATGATGGACATTACTGAACAAAACAAACATTTCTTGTGGAAGTGGGAGTCCTGGGAGTGCATTCTGATGAAGATCAGCAAAGGTAAGTGAAGATTTATAATGCTTTTTATGAGTTTTGTTGACTGCACAATTTGGCGGGCTTTTGTGGCTGAACGCTGTTTTCAGATTATTGAATATTGGGTTTTGCCATAAAGCTTTTTGAAATCTGACACAGCGGTTGCATTAAGAACAAGTGTATGTTTCATTCTATGTAAAACATGTATCTTTCATCAAAGTTTATGATGAGTATTTCGGTTATTTGCTCTCTGCAATTTTCCGGATCTTTTGGAGGCCTTTCTGAACATGGTGCCAATGTAAACTGAGGTTTTTGGATATAAATATGAACTTAATTGAACAACACATATATGTATTGTGTAACATGAAGTCCTATGAGTGTCATCTGAGGAAGATAATCAAAGGTTAGTGATTCATTTGATCTCTATTTGTGCTTTTTGTGACTCCTCTCTTTGGCTGGAAAAACGTCAGAATTTTTCTGTGAGTTGGTGGTGACCTAACATAATCGTTTGTGGTGCTTTCGCTGTAAGGCCTATTTGAAATCGGACACTTTGTTGGGATTAACAACAAGATTGCCTTTAAAATGGTATAAGATACATGTATATTTCAGGAATTTTAATTGTGACATTTCTGTTGTTTGAATTTGGCGCCCTGCACTTTCACTGGCTGTTGTCATATCGATCCCGTTAACGGGATTGCAGCCATAAGAAGTTTTAAACACTTAGAAATGTGACGTTTGGAACAACCTCAGTGATAGGAAGCTGGTTAGTATTCACCCAGGCAGCATCAGAGCCCCCATCACCCAGGTAATTAAAGTGTGTTTTACATCAACACCACCCTGTACTGATGTGGTGTGTGAGGGATAAACACTTGCACACGTGTGTGTGATTGAAGTCGATCAAAATAGGGTATAAACAATATACCCCCCTGCTTAAAAGCTGCCTTTTAGAATTCATGTGGCGATTAGCATAATCAGTTCATGGATGACAAAACTTTGTAAATGTGTCTGCTATGAATGCCACCAATTACAGGGGCTAAATGCAAATGGACTGCTACTGTGTGTTGTGGATGGAAAACAGACCCATGGATCTGAGGCTGATAGTGGACCAGAGATACAAAGCCCAGCCCTACATGTCCTCTACGCCACACTCGACCTACCACTCTTCTGATGTCTTATCAAAATAACACGGTGGTAAAACAAATGAAAATAGTCAAGCACAATGGCCCTTTATCATACTACTGTAAGTATTTTGTTCTGTTCTATTTCCCTCAGCCTCTGCCTCTTGACCATCTAGCCTCTGTGTAGTAGATCACCTTCCTGTGAGTCATCACCTCACTGTCAGGCCAACACCTTTCACCTCCATTAAGAGGCGCCACTCATGTCTGGCCTAAATGAAAAGACAGCCAATCAATTAGTGACAGCCAGGCAAGAACCTGTGTACACAGGGAACAGGAGATAGACATACTGGGGCTGGAGAGGTCTAGAGGGCAGAGGAGAGACATACTGGGCTGGAGAGGTCTAGAGGGCAGACGAGAGAGACATGCTGGGGCTGGAGAGGTCTAGAGGGCAGAGGAGAGAGACATACTGGGGCTGGAGAGGTCTAGAGGGCAGAGGAGAGAGACATGCTGGGGCTGGAGAGGTCTAGAGGGCAGAGGAGAGACATACTGGGCTAGAGAGGTCTAGAGGGCAGACGAGAGAGACATGCTGGGGCTGGAGAGGTCTAGAGGGCAGAGGAGAGACATACTGGGCTAGAGAGGTCTAGAGGGCAGACGAGAGAGATATACTGGGGCTGGAGAGGTCTAGAGGGGAGAGGAGAGAGACATACTGGGGCTGGAGAGGTCTAGAGGGGAGAGGAGAGACATGCTGGGGCTGGAGAGGTCTAGAGGGGAGAGAGACATGCTGGGGCTGGAGAGGTCTAGAGCGCAGAGGAGAGACATACTGGGCTAGAGAGGTCTAGAGGGCAGACGAGAGAGACATGCTGGGGCTGGAGAGGTCTAGAGGGGAGAGGAGAGACATGCTGGGGCTGGAGAGGTCTAGAGGGGAGAGAGACATGCTGGGGCTGGAGAGGTCTAGAGGGCAGAGGAGAGACATACTGGGTCTGTGGGGGTCTAGAGGACGGGCTGCATATAGACTAACAGACCATAACTCTACTCGGTCTCTGTCTCTCTATTTTCACACTACCCAGTCCCTACAGGCACATAGTCCACCTCCTCCCTCCCCCCTTGATGTATTACCTGTTATATAACACCTCTCTCTTTATCTCCATCAAAACTCTTATTTTGTTATTTTACACTGCTGTAATTATCCTTTATTTATTAACTACACACAAACAAATTTCTCTCCCTCTCCCTCTCCCTCTCTCTCTCTCTCTCTCTCTCTCTCTCTCTCTCTCTCTCTCTCTCCCTCTCTCTCTCTCTCTCTCTCTCTCTCTCTCTCTCTCTCTTTCTCTCTCTCTCTCTTTCTCACTCTCTCTCAAGGAGTCCAACACTAGATGAAAGGCTGTCTATATGCGTGCTGAGTGTATCTACTGTACTGGGTAAGATGTACCAGCTAATCCGATTAGCATGAGGATTTGATTTCTCATGACACTGTCTGTCTGGTCTGGAGTAGAGTAGCCTGAGTCAGCTTATTCCTCCTAGCTCCATCACATATCTATATAGAGTTGAACAGGCATGGTCCAGTGTTTCCCGACCCCTTCTGTCTCAGCCTCCAGTATTTGTGCTGCAGTAGTTTATGTGTCAGGGGGCTAGGGTCAGTCTGTTATATCTGGAGGATATCTCCTGTCTTATCTGGTGTCCTGTGTGAATTTAAGTACACTCTCTCTAATTATCTATTTATTTCTCTCTCTCTGAGAACCTGAGCCCTAGGACCATGCCTCAGGACTACCTGGCATGATGACTCCTTGCTGTCCCCAGTCCACCTGGCCGTGCTGCTGCTCCAGTTTCAACTGTTCTGCCTGCGGCTATGGAACCCTGACCTGTTCACCGGACATGCTACCTGTCCCAGACCTGCTGTTTTCAACTCTCTAGAGACAGCGGGAGCGGTAGAGATACTTTGAATGATCGGCTATGAAAAGCCAACTGACATTTACTCCTGAGGTGCTGACCTGTTGCACCCTCGACAACCACTGTGATTATTATTATTTGACCCTGCTGCATGTCTATGCACATTTTAACTTCTTGGCCATGTTCTGTTATAATCTCCACCCGGCACAGCCAGAAGAGGACTGGCCACCCCTCAAGGCCTGGTTCCTCTCTAGGTTTCGTCCTAGGTTCTGGCCTTTCTAGAGAATGTTTCCTAGCCACTGTGCTTCTACACCTGCATTGCTTGCTGTTTGGGGTTTTAGGCTTGGTTTCTGTACAGCACTTTGAGATATCAGCTGATGTAAGAAGGGTTTTATAAATACATTTGATTTGATTTGATCTAATAGGCATATCATCTCTCTCTCTTTACCCTACCTCTCCCTCTCTACATCTATCCCTCCCATCCATGCATTCTTTCCCCTCATCCTCTAATCCATCCATCCCTCCAACCAGGTGATGAGTTCATTTCTCTCCCATCAGCAGCAGCACTGCCAGTTGTCTGGGTGACCCGTGTGACCTGAGAGAGTCTCCTAACAGCCTCCTCTCACATATCACCATCAATTGGTCTGCACCACCCTGTCAGAGACAATCAATACATCATTCCTTCAGTAACCAGGAGGCCTCCCTCTGTCCTCTCCTCCACTCCCTCGCTCTCCTCACAGCCTCTTCCTTCCCTGCATCACTTCACTTCCATTGTATTATTATTTCTCTGGTTGGATCGATGCAGCCCACCAGGCCTGCACTGTAAACCACACCACAATTACAGCTGCTGCTAATCTTCCTGTTGACTCCAGCTCATTCACAACATCCAATACTCAACATAAAGACCATACAGAAAGTCATTCAATCAAATGGGATTCTGAGGAATTAAATCACTTAAACAATTCACAGAGGCCTTAGTGAAATACCGCACATCTGAGCTAATCATCTGGAAGGTATATGGTATATATATATATATATATCAACTGTCAATATGTATTTTTCATATCGATAACCTATTTTCCTCATTCTGCATTTTGCCCCAGAGGATTTCAACAGGTGAGAAAACAAGACAATTCATACAGGAAACACAATAACCAACTGGACTGATGTGAGTCCTACCCACTGGACAGGAAGTTGTCTTAATAAAACACACAGGAAACACAATAACCAACTGGACTGATGTGAGTCCTACCCACTGGACAGGAAGTTGTCTTAATAAAACACATAGGAAACACAATAACCAACTGGACTGATGTGAGTCCTACCCACTGGACAGGAAGTTGTCTTAATAAAACACACAGGAAACACAATAACCAACTGGACTGATGTGAGTCCTACCCACTGGACAGGAAGTTGTCTTAATAAAACACATACAGCACCACTCTCTCTTAAAGCTGATTCAGTAAATCCCTCTAATATCAGAGAGAGTGAAGACATACTTGGGTGAACACCGACAGTATTTCAGATAAATTCTCATCACATTAAGGGAGTCTCCAATACACATAATTTCCATTAATTTTTTTAATATCGAGTGCAAAGAGATGACATGCTCAATGTTAAGTTAATTCAATAATGAGCTCTGGCCATAATTAGGCCAATTTTGTGGAGGAAGCACAAATGACATTTAACGCAGGACCTTCTGTTGTCCAGAACTGGAATCAGACCAGACTTCTATGTCTTTCTTTAATATGCATCGGTTCCTCCAGCATTCACAGACAGTCCCGGGCTAAAACTGCCTTTGATTAGGACAGTGCCAACTCTGATATTTATTTCTGTAATGCCAGTGAATTAGCAGCTGCGTTATGGCAAGGCCAGGCTAGACACGGAGCTAATGTGATTATAGAGTTGTAGGTTTAACAAGCCTGTGTAGTTTGGTCTGGGTGTGAGGGAGGGCAGGCTGTGTTAGCTGCCTGAGAATAATAGTGGAAATATGAGGCAGGCAGTGTTAGTATGAGGCAGGCAGTGTTAGCATGATACATTAGTCTGAGGCAGGCAGTGTTAGTATGAAGCAGGCAGTGTTAGTATGAGGCAGGCAGTGTTAGTATGAAGCAGGCAGTGTTAGTATGAAGCAGGCAGTGTTAGTATGAGGCAGGCAGCGTTATTATGAGGCAGGCAGCGTTATTATGAGGCAGTCAGTGTTATTAAGAGGCAGTCAGTGCTAGTATGACGCAGTTAGTGTTAGTATGAGACAGGCAGTGTTAGTATGAGACAGCCAGTGTTAGTATGAGACAGGCAGTGTTAGTATGAGGCAGGCAGTGTTAGTATGAGGCAGGCAGTGTTAGTATGAGGCAGGCAGTGTTAGTATGAGGCAGGCAGTGTTATTATGAGGCAGTCAGTGTTAGTATGAGGCAGGCAGTGTTAGTATGAGGCAGGCAGTGTTAGTATGAGGCAGGCAGTGTTATTATGAGGCAGTCAGTGTTATTATGAGGCAGGCAGTGTTATTATGAGGCAGGCAGTGTTAGTATGAGACAGGCAGTGTTATTATGAGGCAGTCAGTGTTATTATGAGGCAGGCAGTGTTAGTATGAGACAGGCAGTGTTATTATGAGGCAGTCAGTGTTATTATGAGGCAGGCAGTGTTAGTATGAGGCAGGCAGTGTTAGTATGAGGCAGGCAGTGTTAGTATGAGACAGGCAGTGTTAGTATGAGGCAGGCAGTGTTAGTATGAGGCAGGCAGTGTTAGTATGAGGCAGGCAGTGTTAGTATGAGGCAGGCAGTGTTAGTATGAGGCAGGCAGTGTTAGTATGAGGCAGGCAGTGTTAGTATGAGGCAGGCAGTGTTATTATGAGGCAGTCAGTGTTATTATGAGGCAGGCAGTGTTAGTATGAGGCAGGCAGTGTGCAGGGCAGCCGTTTGGAACTGTTATGCAGCAGCAGCGGTAATTAGTGACTTAGGCCCCCAGCCTCTCGCTCTGTGTGAAGTCCAGCCCTTTGAAAGGGAGATCCAGCAGAAATGGGGCACTCTGATGGATGTTTGTGAATCTTTCAAGGGGGTGAGAGCGGCTAACGAGGACTCAGCTATTACCATTTGAGATGTAATTAGTGTTGGTGGAGCAGGAGGATAGGAGCTGGGCCAGGCAGAGCAGCAGGAGGATGGGAGCTGGGCCAGGCAGAGCAGCAGGAGGAGTGGAGCTGGGCCAGGCAGAGCAGCAGGAGGAGTGGAGCTGGGCCAGGCAGAGCAGCAGGAGGAGTGGAGCTGGGCCAGGCAGAGCAGCAGGAGGAGTGGAAATGGGCCAGGCAGAGCAGCAGGAGGAGTGGAGCTGGGCCAGGCAGAGCAGCAGGAGGAGTGGGAATAGGCCAGGCAGAGCAGCAGGAGGAGTGGAGCTGGGCCAGGCAGAGCAGCAGGAGGAGTGGAGCTGGGCCAGGCAGAGCAGCAGGAGGAGTGGAGCTGGGCCAGGCAGAGCAGCAGGAGGAGTGGAAATGGGCCAGGCAGAGCAGCAGGAGGAGTGGAGCTGGGCCAGGCAGAGCAGCAGGAGGAGTGGAAATGGGCCAGGCAGAGCAGCAGGAGGAGTGGAGCTGGGCCAGGCAGAGCAGCAGGAGGAGTGGAGCTGGGCCAGGCAGAGCAGCAGGAGGAGTGGAAATGGGCCAGGCAGAGCAGCAGGAGGACGGGAGAGAGACCAGACTCCAGGGTAGAAGGGAGGATCTCCAGACTGAGCCATGCATCCACCAGGTGACCAGACTTTTGCAGCAGGTTGCACTAGGCTGGCACGACCACTGTCTTTGTGTAAGGATGGGGCCTCAGAACAGACAAATACTTTCTTAGGTCCCACTTGTGATCAACTTTTTCTGTCCATGATGCATTTTTATATATTTTTTCTCTTCAAAGGAATCATTTTCAAATGAGATCAATAACAAATCAATCCAAATGTAAATGTTTTTGCCTTAAGCTTTTTAAAAAGACTGAGACAATATGATTGTGGACCATCTACGGTTCACTGTTTCTCTAATATCTCAGATATGGCTAGAACAACCTGAGGGGACCATATGTGTGATGGGACTGTTTATCCTGCAGTGAGGAAGTAATGATCCTGACACAGAACCCTCAACCACCAATCAGGGGCCGGCTTCTCTCTCACACACATCCTCCATTAAACCCTCTCCTCCTCTGTAAATCAACAGCCATATCTATCGCCTGCAGCCCTTTATGAAATGTGTCTGTTTGTATGTGTGTGTCGAAGCAGGGTAGGAGGTCCGTGGGGTGACAGATTAGGGGATTTTAAAAGGCCTCAGTCCCCCCTCAGCCTCCCAGGTCATGGGGGGGTCAAGTCAGGTGCGGCCCTCGCTCTGTTAGTTCTGGGGGCTAACCTCTGACCCCTGGGTTTGAGAGGTCACCCACCTGAGACCCTGGGTGTCTGGGAGGGTTGCTAGGGGTCATCAGTGTTTTCATTAAACATCAGCCGTGTTTAAGTGGAAAGAAATGAATCATTTGTCTTCATCAGTGCTGACCTTACAAACACCCTACACAGACTAGCTGTGTCAGGGGCAAGAGCCCTCACAACATGAGCAGTATCCAGCTACACCCCCCTGTTGCACTGAGACTAGGGCTGGGTGGTATACCATATTTTACGATGTGCCGGTATTGATGTACGGACCGGTTTGGTTTTTTACTTTACCTCCTAGAATGGTATTTGAATGCTATGTTTGTTAAATGTGATACGCCGTGTGTAACGTCCATTTTTATAGTTTACTCCGCTACTTGATTCATATCTCTCTCTCTCTCTCTCTCTCTCTCTCTCTGTCTCTCTCTCTCTCTCTCTCTCTCTCTCTCTCCTTCCATCAGTTCACCCAAGTGTCAAATTGTTAAAAATAAGTCCTAGATTGTTTGTCCTACGTGTCATTGTGGAAACTATCTCAAATGAGTTCGGGAAATGCAGAAATTGATTCAAATGTTGAAAAATGTTTTAAATTGTAGTTGAATTGAACAGTACTACTCATTAAGCAAACGCAAAACTTGTATTTATTCAAAAACATAAAATAACATCATACTGTAAAAAAAGTGAAAAGTTCCGTGATAATATTTTGGCCATATCGCCCAGCCTTAACTGAGCCTTTCATTCTTGGGTCTCGTTTCTAAACACACAAAGGCAAATTGTCCAAGATAGACACAATCGCATGCCTACTAAAACCGAAGATAGACAAAAATGTACTTTGGCTATTTACAGTCACCTCTCTGGAAACGGGTAGCTACTACACTGGAGCAATCAGTAGAAGTGTTACTGAGGACTGGCCAATCTGTAAGTTACAACAGCATCTCCAGGCATCACAGTTATCCCACACCCCCTTTCTTCCTCTGTCTCCTGCTCTGACTGACAGTGTGCCCCCTCTCTTTCTGACCAGGGCAACAGCAGGGGAAGGGGCTGGGGCTGTATCACTATGCAGTGTGGAGACAGTGAATCAATGAAGCCTGGAGGACTGCTCCCACTCTGTCACAGGCAGACCCTAAAATTAATGACCAGGAACCAGGGAACCAGGGACCGTCCACTCCCCTTTCCCCTCTCCTCTCTTCCCCTCTCGACTCCTCTCCTCTCCTATCCTCTCCTCTCCCCACCCTCTCCCCTCCCCTCTCCACCAGCCAATCTACAACAAAATGACCAGCCCTGAATCACCACAGTGTTTACAGGCATGCTGCCAATGAAACGGCTAATTCCACCCGGACAGCACAGCCTCGTGTAATACAGGAGAATCATATGAAGCAGAGGAATCCAATGACTAGATAGATACATATAAACCCAAAGACATGTGAAAGGTATAGGGAGGAGACTGGAGACATTCTGTCTGCTCTGCTTGGGATCAATGGTGTACTCTCGTCTAATACGGTCTTAAATACCAGGACACAAGACCACCTGGACAATTACACTGACAAAGATGTAGAAACATGGAAGGGAGATTAAAGCAGGCAATAGAAATCAAATGCCTGGTTATATAACAAATAGGTAAACAAATAGTTAAAAGTTGAGAAAAAGCTTTTAAAACATTTACTCGTGCTAGCAGGAAAAACTGTAGGCCGACATCTAATGGGGAAGCGGGTAAAAGCCTGATCAAATCAAATACCACCACATCACTCGACTTTACAGGGAGACAAAGAGCTGCTTTATTGACTGCTGGTGCTGTGACCATATAACCAGAGCACAGTGGCGGCGTAGATCTGAGTCTGCATTTCTCCCTGTACTTACACAACGTCATGTATGGAATACAACCTAGTGGTACACCTAACACAATACTAGATGATTCATGGACTGTGTGTGCAATATTTAAAGGAACACAATACAATAAATGGAATAACCAGATAAGAAAAGCCTATCAGATCTGATATGAAGCCAGTTGGAAGGGGGGCATGGTGTGTGTGAAAGGGGACGCATGGCATGGGCCTATAGAGGGGACCGATAGGGGGGTTGGTGGCTAGAGGGGAGGGGGCACTGGGCAGCATGCCAGCTGAGAGAGAAAGAGAGGAAAATATGGAGATGATCTCTAATTACCTTCCCTTTACCTCTTAATCATGTGTGTGTGTGTGCACAGGGAGGTCTGCCTGGGTCCTACACAAAACACACACACACACACACACACACACACACACACACACACACACACACACACACACACACACACACACACACACACACACACACACACACACACAGACAGACAGACAGACAGACAGACAGACAGACAGACAGACAGACAGACAGACAGACAGACAGACAGACAGACAGACAGACAAAGACAGACACCGACACCGACACCGACACCGACACCGACACCGACACCGACACCGACACCGACACCGACACCGACACCGACACCGACACAGACACAGACACAGAGAGAGAACTAATCCCTCTAATCATGTCTCTATTGGAGGCCACACAGCAGAGCACCCTGCGGTTCTAGTCAACATATAGTACATCCCAGTAGGCACATGCTGTTCACAACACGATAGACCAGGATCCCTCCTCTTCCACAGACACATGAAGAGGTCCAATCAACTTAGAACAAGAGATAACAGAGGCAAACCTATCTCCAAAAGACAATACCTCTGCATGGGACCACTATTCAAACAAACTAGAGGTCCTGTCAGAAAGACCAAAGGTCAAAATTATGGCATAGAGCTATGGAGTCAGAAGTAGGCCCCAGTAAATTACCAGGTTTATGCTAATACTTCACTCCAAAATATCACAGTTACATTTGGAGTAGCTACAAAAAGGCATTGTCCTGGCTGTGTAGGGCAATCAAATGGATTGGCTTACCGGAATCACGGCAGCTCTGTTCTGAGTCTCTGTCAAATAGAGAGCCTAAAGTGCTACTCTGATTTAACGTGTGTGTGCGACTTTCAGTGTGTGGTTCAAATCACATTATATTTCTCACATGCTCTGATTACAACAGGTGTAGACCAGACCGTTTCTCACATGCTCTGAATACAACAGGTGTAGACCAGACCGTTTCTGACATGCTCTGAATTCAACAGGTGTAGACCAGACCGTTTCTCACATGGTCTGAATACAACAGGTGTAGACCAGACCGTTTCTCACATGCTCTGAATACAACAGGTGTAGACCAGACCGTTTCTCACATGCTCTGAATACAACAGGTGTAGACCAGACCGTGAAAGGCTTACGAAAACAATTACTAAATAAACTGAAGTAAAAAACAAAAACAAAAAGTAAGACAATAAAAACTGTAATAAACTAACAATAACTAATCTATATACAGAGGGTACCGGTGCCGAGACAATGTGCGAGGCTACAGGTTAGTTGAGGGAAGTGAGGTAATATGTACATGTAGGTAGGAGTAAAGTGACTATGTATTGATAATAAACAGTGAGTAGCAGCAAATACCCAGACAGCAAATAGTCTGGGTAGCCATTTGACTAGATGTTCAGGAGTCTTATGGCTTGTGGGTAGAAGCTGTTTAGAAGCCTCTTGGACCTAGACTTGGTGCTCCGGTACCGCTTACCGTGCGGTAGCAGAGAGAACAGTCTATGACTTGGGTGGCTGGAGTCTCTGACAGTTTTTGAGGCCTTCCTCTGACACCGTCTGGTATAGAGGTCCTGGATGGCAGGAAGCTTGGTCCCAGTGATGTACTGGGTCGTACGCACTACCCTCTGTAGCGCTTTATGGTCAGACGCCCCCCTTTGTTTATACATTGATGCTACTCGCTGTTTATTCTCTATGCAGTCACTTTACAAATAACCTCAACTAATTTTAGCCCCTCATATTGATTGACTCTGTACTGGTACCCCCTGTATATAACCTCCACATTGACTCCGGTACCCCCTGTATATAACCTCCACATTGACTCTGGTACCCCCTGTATATAACCTCCACATTGACTCTGGTACCCCCTGTATATAACCTCCACATTGACTCCGGTACCCCCTGTATATAACCTCCACATTGACTCCGGTACCCCCTGTATATAACCTCCACATTGACTCCGGTACCCCCTGTATATAACCTCCACATTGACTCCGGTACCCCCTGTATATAACCTCCACATTGACTCCGGTACCCCCTGTATATAACCTCCACATTGACTCCGGTACCCCCTGTATATAACCTCCACATTGACTCCGGTACCCCCTGTATATAACCTCCACATTGACTCTGGTACCCCCTGTATATAACCTCCACATTGACTCTGGTACCCCCTGTATATAACCTCCACATTGACTCTGGTACCCCCTGTATATAACCTCCACATTGACTCTGGTACCCCCTGTATATAACCTCCACATTGACTCTGGTACGTAGTCACATCCGGTCCGTAGTCACATCCGGTTTGGAGCGAGCGGTCGCATTTGCATTCGCTCTGCAGGTAGTATAACTTTTCATTTCATTTTCATTACATTTCATTACATTTCATTATAGTACAACGGTTTAATTTGTCTAACCTTAGCAATTTCTTCTTAGCTAGCTACTTAGCCGTCTGTGTATAAAAGATAATTGCGTAATTATCGTATTCCGTCGTCTATCGTAGTCCACACTTATCTGCCCAGCAGCTAGCAAACGTCCACCGTCTACCGAATAGTAGTATAAACTTTTCATTACATTTCATTATAGTACAACGGTCTGATTTTCATTTTCACTACAGTACAACGGTTTGATTTGTTTGATCTTAGCTAGCTACATAGCCGTCTTTGCATCAAACATAATTGTGTAGTTATTGAGGTTCGCCAGCCAGCTATTTTCGCCCTAACGTAACGCAACGTAGCCAACACTGCTAGCTAGCCAGCTTGCCACCGAATAGCAGCATTGTAGAAACGAGTGCATTACAACGGAACGACTTGATCAGTGTAGTGTTGGCTGACTACACAGTTGTCTTTGCTATCTTTGATTTGTATTTGTTCGATCTTAGCTAGCTACTTAGCTGGCTCCATAGCCGTCTTTGTATCGGTGATAATTGTGTAGTTATCAAGGTTCGCTGAGGTTCGCTAGCCAGGTATTCTCGCCCTAACGTAACGTAACGTAACGTAGTCAACCCTGCTAACTAGCCAGCTAGCCACCGATTAGCAGCACGGTAGAAACGATTACATTACAACGGAACGACTTGACTTGTGTAGTGTTAGCTAGCTACATAGTTTTCTTTGCTATCTTTTTATCTAAGATAATTGTGTAGCTTTGAGTAATTATCGGTTAGCTAGCCAGCTATTTTTCGCCTGCCGCGCTGCCGTCCTCCTACCTAGCCAACACTGCTAGCTAGCCAACTTCTACCGAATAGCAGCACTGTAGAAACTTACATTACAACGGGACGACTTGATTAGCGTAGTGTTAGCTAGTTGTCTTTGCTGTCCTTGTATCCATGATAATTGTGTAGTTTAGAGAAATTTAGTGAAATTGTCGAGGTTACCTAGCCAGCTTCACTTTCAACAACGTAGCCACTGCTAGCCAGGCTACTTCACCAGCCAGCAGTACTATATCATTTTAGTCAATAAGATCTTGTATTTTATTTTTATTTTTTTGCAACGTAAGCTTAACTTTCTGAACATTCGAGACGTGTAGCCCACTTGTCATTCTAATCTCCATTGCATTAGCGTAGCCTCTTCTGTAGCCTGTCAACCATGTGTCTGTCTATCCCTGTTCTCTCCTCTCTGCACAGACCATACAAACGCTTCACACCGCGTGGCCGCGCCCACCCTAACCTGGTGGTCCCAGCCCGCACGACCCACGTGGAGTTCCAGGTCTCCGGTGGCCTCTGGAACTGCCGATCTGCGGCCAACAAGGCAGAGCTCATCTCAGCCTATGCGTCCCTCCAGTCCCTCGACTTCCTGGCACTGACGGAAACATGGCTCACCACAGATAACACTGCTACTCCTACTGCTCTCTCTTCGTCTGCCCACGTGTTCTCGCACACCCCGAGACCTTCTGGTCATGCGGGTTGGTGGCACCGGGATCCTCATCTCTCCCAAGTGGTCATTCTCTCTTTCTCCCCTTACCCATCTGTCTATCGCCTCCTTTGAATTCCATGCTGTCACAGTTACCAGCCCTTTCAAGCTTAACATCCTTATCATTTATCGCCCTCCAGGTTCCCTTGGAGAGTTCATCAATGAGCTTGATGCCTTGATAAGCTCCTTTCCTGAGGACGGCTCACCTCTCACAGTTCTGGGTGACTTTAACCTCCCCATGTCTACCTTTGACTCATTCCTCTCTGCCTCCTTCTTCCCACTCCTCTCCTCTTTTGACCTCACCCTCTCACCTTCCCCCCCTACTCACAAGGCTGGCAATACGCTTGACCTCATCTTTACTAGATGCTGTTCTTCCACTAACCTCATTGCAACTCCCCTCCAAGTCTCCGACCACTACCTTGTATCCTTTTCCCTCTCGCTCTCATCCAACACTTCCCACACTGCCCCTACTCGGATGGTATCGCGCCGTCCCAACCTCCGCTCTCTCTCCCCCGCTACTCTCTCCTCTTCCATCCTATCATCTCTTCCCTCTGCCCAAACCTTCTCCAACCTATCTCCTGATTCTGCCTCCTCAACCCTCCTCTCCTCCCTTTCTGCATCCTTTGACTCTCTATGTCCCCTATCCTCCAGGCCGGCTCGGTCCTCCCCTCCCGCTCCGTGGCTCGACGACTCATTGCGAGCTCACAGAACAGGGCTCCGGGCAGCCGAGCGGAAATGGAGGAAAACTCGCCTCCCTGCGGACCTGGCATCCTTTCACTCCCTCCTCTCTACATTTTCCTCTTCTGTCTCTGCTGCTAAAGCCACTTTCTACCACTCTAAATTCCAAGCATCTGCCTCTAACCCTAGGAAGCTCTTTGCCACCTTCTCCTCCCTCCTGAATCCTCCTCCCCCTCCCCCCCCCTCCTCCCTCTCTGCAGACGACTTCGTCAACCATTTTGAAAAGAAGGTCGACGACATCCGATCCTCGTTTGCTAAGTCAAACGACACCGCTGGTTCTGCTCACACTGCCCAACCCTGTGCTTTGACCTCTTTCTCCCCTCTCTCTCCAGATGAAATCTCGCGTCTTGTGACGGCCGGCCGCCCAACAACCTGCCCGCTTGACCCTATCCCCTCCTCTCTCCTCCAGACCATTTCCGGAGACCTTCTACCTTACCTCACCTCGCTCATCAACTCATCCTTGACCGCTGGCTACGTCCCTTCCGTCTTCAAGAGAGCGAGAGTTGCACCCCTTCTGAAAAAACCTACACTCGATCCCTCCGATGTCAACAACTACAGACCAGTATCCCTTCTTTCTTTTCTCTCCAAAACTCTTGAACGTGCCGTCCTTGGCCAGCTCTCCTGCTATCTCTCTCAGAATGACCTTCTTGATCCAAATCAGTCAGGTTTCAAGACTAGTCACTCAACTGAGACTGCTCTTCTCTGTATCACGGAGGCGCTCCGCACTGCTAAAGCTAACTCTCTCTCCTCTGCTCTCATCCTTCTAGACCTATCGGCTGCCTTCGATACTGTGAACCATCAGATCCTCCTCTCCACCCTCTCCGAGTTGGGCATCTCCGGCGCGGCCCACGCTTGGATTGCGTCCTACCTGACAGGTCGCTCCTACCAGGTGGCGTGGCGAGAATCTGTCTCCTCACCACGCGCTCTCACCACTGGTGTCCCCCAGGGCTCTGTTCTAGGCCCTCTCCTATTCTCGCTATACACCAAGTCACTTGGCTCTGTCATAACCTCACATGGTCTCTCCTATCATTGCTATGCAGACGACACACAATTAATCTTCTCCTTTCCCCCTTCTGATGACCAGGTGGCGAATCGCATCTCTGCATGTCTGGCAGACATATCAGTGTGGATGACGGATCACCACCTCAAGCTGAACCTCGGCAAGACGGAGCTGCTCTTCCTCCCGGGGAAGGACTGTCCGTTCCATGATCTCGCCATCACGGTTGACAACTCCATTGTGTCCTCCTCCCAGAGCGCTAAGAACCTTGGCGTGATCCTGGACAACACCCTGTCGTTCTCCACCAACATCAAGGCGGTGGCCCGTTCCTGTAGGTTCATGCTCTACAACATCCGCAGAGTACGACCCTGCCTCACACAGGAAGCGGCGCAGGTCCTAATCCAGGCACTTGTCATCTCCCGTCTGGATTACTGCAACTCGCTGTTGGCTGGGCTCCCTGCCTGTGCCATTAAACCCCTACAACTCATCCAGAACGCCGCAGCCCGGCTGGTGTTCAACCTTCCCAAGTTCTCTCACGTCACCCCGCTCCTCCGCTCTCTCCACTGGCTTCCAGTTGAAGCTCGCATCCGCTACAAGACCATGGTGCTTGCCTACGGAGCTGTGAGGGGAACGGCACCTCAGTACCTTCAGGCTCTGATCAGGCCCTACACCCAAACAAGGGCACTGCGTTCATCCACCTCTGGCCTGCTCGCCTCCCTACCACTGAGGAAGTACAGTTCCCGCTCAGCCCAGTCAAAACTGTTCGCTGCTCTGGCACCCCAATGGTGGAACAAACTCCCTCACGATGCCAGGACAGCGGAGTCAATCACCACCTTCCGGAGACACCTGAAACCCCACCTCTTCAAGGAATACCTAGGATAAAGCAATCCTTCTGCCCCCCCCCCCCCCCCCCCCTTAAAAGATCTAGATGCACTATTGTAAAGTGGCTGTTCCACTGGATGTCATAAGGTGAATGCACCAATTTGTAAGTCGCTCTGGATAAGAGCGTCTGCTAAATGACTTAAATGTAATGTAAATGTAAAATGGTACCCCCTGTATATAACCTCCACATTGACTCTGGTACCCCCTGTATATAACCTCCACATTGACTCCGGTACCCCCTGTATATAACCTCCACATTGACTCTGGTACCCCCTGTATATAACCTCCACATTGACTCTGGTACCCCCTGTATATAACCTCCACATTGACTCTGGTACCCCCTGTATATAACCTCCACATTGACTCTGGTACCCCCTGTATATAACCTCCACATTGACTCCGGTACCCCCTGTATATAACCTCCACATTGACTCCGGTACCCCCTGTATATAACCCCGTTATTGTGATGTCATTTTCTTGTGTTACTTTTTATTAATTTTTTTACTTTATTTTATTTTACTTAGTAAATATTTTCTTAACTCTATTTCTTGAACTGCATTGTTGGTTAGGGCTTGTCAGTAAGCATTTTCACGGTAAGTTCTACACCTGTTGTATTCGGTGCATGTGAGAAATAACATTTGATTTGATTTGAAAGGCATAGAAACAGTAAACTAACAGTGAGGCTGGCTGTGTGCTGTGTTGACAGCCCCATTAACTGGCCTCTGTCTGTCATTTCACGCCCTCCAATTCCAGTGAAATATACCAGCAGGCCTTACTGTACGGTCCACTGCACCACAGACAGCCCCCTCCAGCCCAGCAGTAATACACCTCATCACAGCCTTCCCCCGTCCCAGCAGTAATACACCTCATCACAGCCTTCCCCCGTCCCAGCAGTAATACACAACATCACAGCCTTCCCCCATCCCAGCAGTAATACACCACATCACAGCCTTCCCTCGTCCCAGCAGTAATACACCACATCACAGCCTTCCCCCGTCCCAGCAGTAATACACCACATCACAGCCTTCCCCCGTCCCAGCAGTAATACACCACATCACAGCCTTCCCCTGTCCCAGCAGTAATACACCACATCACAGCCTTCCCCCGTCCCAGCAGTAATACACCACATCACAGCCTTCCCCCGTCCCAGCAGCAATACACCTCATCACAGCCCTCCCCCATCCCAGCAGTAATACACCACAACACAGCCTTCCCCCATCCCAGCAGTAATACACCTCATCACAGCCCTCCCCCATCCCAGCAGTAATACACCACATCACAGCCTTCCCCCATCCCAGCAGTAATACACCTCATCACAGCCTTCCCCCGTCCCAGCAGTAATACACAACATCACAGCCCTCCCCCATCCCAGCAGTAATACACCACATCACAGCCTTCCCCCGTCCCAGCAGTAATACACCACATCACAGCCTTCCCCCGTCCCAGCAGTAATACACCACATCACAGCCTTCCCCCGTCCCAGCAGTAATACACCACACCACTGCCTTCCCCCGTCCCAGCAGTAATACACCACACCACAGCCTTCCCCCGTCCCAGCAGTAATACACCACATCACAGCCTTCCCCCATCCCAGCAGTAATACACCACATCACAGCCTTCCCCCGTCCCAGCAGTAATACACCACACCACAGCCTTCCCCCGTCCCAGCAGCAATACACCTCATCACAGCCCTCCCCCATCCCAGCAGTAATATACCACATCACAGCCTTCCCCCGTCCCAGCAGTAATACACCACATCACAGCCTTCCCCCGTCCCAGCAGTAATACACCTCATCACAGCCTTCCCCCGTCCCAGCAGTAATACACCACATCACAGCCTTCCCCCGTCCCAGCAGTAATACACCACATCACAGCCTTCCCCCATCCCAGCAGTAATACACCTCATCACAGCCCTCCCCCGTCCCAGCAGTAATACACCACATCACAGCCTTCCCCTGTCCCAGCAGTAATACACCACATCACAGCCTTCCCCCGTCCCAGCAGTAATACACCACATCACAGCCTTCCCCCGTCCCAGCAGTAATACACCACATCACAGCCCTCCCCCATCCCAGCAGTAATACACCACATCACAGCCTTCCCCCGTCCCAGCAGTAATACACCACATCACAGCCTTCCCCCGTCCCAGCAGTAATACACCACATCACAGCCTTCCCCCGTCCCAGCAGTAATACACCACACCACAGCCTTCCCCCATCCCATCAGTCATACACCATACCACACTGGCCCCTGCCTACACACCATTCCCCATCACCAACATCACCATCATACCGCAGACAAGATCATTCAAACCCAATTGTATTACCTTACCTCTACCTACCAACAGCTGCTGAAGTAATGCGATTGGAGTGGTAAAGAGAGAGCGGTCTTGGGTGAATATTTATAGAGCTGTCCCAGTAGAGTAAGATGTGGCCAGGGGAAGGGGCGCCCTCTGGGGTTACCGCCTGCTGAGGACACCCCCTCTCTGACGGACTCTGATAAAGACAAATGGATACTCTAGCTCCACCACGGCTTTACCATGTCCAGGGTGAGGCATCGTCTATGGGACAGACAGCGGGCTATCCTAATTGGTGACCTGTGGGGCAGGGGGTGAGGTCGGGCGGGGATTGGGTGACTGAGTGACCGGGGTGTCAATTCATCCTGAGAGAGGTCAGGGGTCAGGTGATCAGCAGGGCCAGAGTTGTAGGGACAGGGGATGTATCGCTCTGACATCAGATTTATCTAGACTGGCTCCCCAGCAGAGAGACAGGCCTTCACAAATGGTCCCACCACACTATCAATAAAAAACACTTAAGTGCCTTTGTTCAACCGATGGAATCTAAAAGAGCTGGCCAAATGCCATAAGTGTAAAAATGAACAAGACTGAAGCACGGTCTGTTGCTAAGTCCTGTAGCTGACTATAAGTGGATAGAAAGTCTGAAACAAAGGATATGCTCAGCGGTGAGGATGCAGTGAACTCCGTTGTCTTTGTCCTCTGCCTGGCTAAAACAGAGCTGAATAATGGTGAGCACTCAGAAAGAGAAAGAAGGAAGACAGAGAGGAGACAGAGAGACAAGACTTAGAGAGAGAGAGGAGAGAGAGAGAAGAGACAGAGAGTGGAGAAAGAGAGAGCGAGACGAGACAGAGAGATGAGACAGAGAGACGAGACATAGAGAGAGAGAGGAGAGAGAGAGAAGAGACAGAGAGAGGAGAAAGAGAGAGCGAGACGAGACAGAGAGATGAGACAGAGAGAGGGGACAGAGAGAGGAGAGATATGAGGCAGATAAAGAGATGAGACAGAGGGAGAAAAGACAGAGAGAGGAGGCGGAGAAAGAGAGGAGACAGAGAGATGAGACAGGGAGAGGCGACAGAGAGGAGAGAGAGGAAGCAGAGTAAGAGAGGAGAGAGAGGAGACAGAGAAAGAGATGATACAGAGAGAGGAGGCAGAGAGAGGAGAGAGAGAAGACAAAGAGAGGAGCCAAAGAGAGGAGTCAGAGAGAGGAGAGAGAGAGAAGAGAGAGAGGGGACAGAGAGAGGAGATTGAGGGGAGACAGAGAGAAGAGAGAGAGGGGACAGAGAGAGGAGATTGAGGGGAGACAGAGAGAAGAGAGAGAGGGGACAGAGAGAGGAGATTGAGGGGAGACAGAGAGGATACAGAGAGGATACAAAGAGAGGAGGCAAAGAGACGAGTCAGAGAGAGGAGACAGAGAGAAGAGAGAGAGTGGACAGAGAGAGGAGATTGAGGGGAGACAGAGAGGAGATAGAGAGGAGACAAAGAGAGGAGCCAAAGAGACGAGTCAGAGAGAGGAGACAGAGAAAGAGAGGTGACAGAAAAAGGAAGAGAGTACTTGTTGAGCAGTAATCCCAGGAAGGTTCTGAGCATTGTCCTCTCTACTCTCCTCTACAGTAGCAGCTGGAGGGAAATCGATCATGTTTCCCAATTAATATTTAATCAGGCAGCCCCGGACGACCTCGACCAAGGACTCAGTCCACCGCTAAGCAAACACAGACAGCACAATGTAAAGGGAACGGGAAAGGGTGGAGGCCAAGTACACTCCAAAGCGGCCTATCTGCCAGTTTCTTTATAGTCACACACACACACACACACACACACACACACACACACACACACACACACACACACACACACACACACACACACACACACACACACACACACACACACACACCCATACACACCCATACACACCCATACACACACACACACACAACAAAGGGGGGCTAGATTGAAGTGGACAGAAGTAACTGTGTCTGCCAGCCGGCCGTGTCTGTCTGACATTTCATCTCCTTGTCAGTCAAAGCCCATCCCATCCCAGCCAATCACACTACTCGGCTGTATAAGCTAACTGCTACTGGGAAGATATAATATTCAGCCTGGGTGTTAATAGACAGACAGCACAAAGAGTGACAGTCATCCTGCTGAGAGGAATGTCAACATCATGCTTCTCCACAGTACATGACTGAAGTGACACTACAAAGAGGAGGGGAACAAGAATGGCTGCCCAGGAGTCCTCTATCCAAACATCTATCCCCCCTGCTGTATATCAACAGTACTACTGTCTGTCTGCCTGCATGTCTCTGTCTGTCTGTCTGTCTGTCTGTCTGTCTGTCTGTCTGTCTGTCTGTCAGTATATCTGCCTGCCTGTCTGTCTGTCTGCTGTCTGTCTGTATGGTTACCTACTGTAGTGCTGTTGTGTGTAGGATTTCACAGCTGATTGGCATGGTTAGTAACAACAGCTCTGATTGGAGGAGAACCGGACATAGATTTAAGGAATTCATCCAAAGTTTTGCTCCATACCCTGTTATTTGTTACCATGATAACAGATGAATGAGAATTTAGTGCTGTATGTCACCACAGACTGGAATAATGACAGGGTGCCTGGCTGTGACCTGAGACATAAGTAGAGAGAGAGATACTGGTCCTGTGGACAGGCTTCACCACCACCCTGCTGGAGGAGACATAAAGTAGAGAGAGAGATACTGGTCCTGTGGACAGGCTTCACCACCACCCTGCTGGAAGAGACATAAAGTAGAGAGAGAGATACTGGTCCTGTGGACAGGCTTCACCACCACCCTGCTGGAGGAGACATAAAGTAGAGAGAGAGATACTGGTCCTGTGGACAGGCTTCACCACCACTCTCCTGGAGGAGACATAAAGTAGAGAGAGAGATACTGGTCCTGTGGACAGGCTTCACCACCACTCTCCTGGAGGAGACATAAAGTAGAGAGAGAGATACTGGTCCTGTGGACAGGCTTCACCACCACCCTCCTGGAGGAGACATAAAGTAGAGAGAGAGATACTGGTCCTGTGGACAGGCTTTACCACCACTCTCCTGGAGGAGACATAAAGTAGAGAGAGAGATACTGGTCCTGTGGACAGGCTTTAGCACCACCCTGCTGGAGGAGACATAAAGTAGAGAGAGAGATACTGGTCCTGTGGACAGGCTTCACCACCACCCTGCTAGAGGAGACAAAGTAGAGAGAGATACTGGTCCTGTGGACAGGCTTCACCACCACCCTGCTGGAGGAGACATAAAGTAGAGAGAGAGATACTGGTCCTGTGGACAGGCTTCACCACCACCCTCCTGGAGGAGACATAAAGTAGAGAGAGAGATACTGGTCCTGTGGACAGGCTTCACCACCACCCTCCTGGAGGAGACATAAAGTAGAGAGAGAGATACTGGTCCTGTGGACAGGCTTCACCACCACCCTCCTGGAGGAGACATAAAGTAGCTCCGTTTTTACTGACACAACAAAGGAACATAAGAGAAATGAGAGGGACAACAAACCCATGTGAATCAAAAAGGCTTTGTGGGTTTTATCTAGCGGGCCCATGTGGGAATGATAATGACCATATTGGATCCTAAAAAGATCAGCCATTCATCTTAACCCCGGCCCGTCTGGCAAAACTCATAATCCTCCATAACACCCACCACCCAGCACACAGGAGACAGACAGCAGGGCACTTTGAAGGCAACATTTAGCCGCAGACAAAGCCCATTTCTCCTGTCTTTCTCCAATGCTGGGTGAGTAGTTAACATCCCCATCTGCTAGCAGGTTTAATTCCTCTTTTTACCAAATCCTCACCTTTACCCCTCCATGCTCATGGCTCTCTTTCTCTCTCTGTCTCTCCATCCCTGCTTCATCTTCTCTCAACTTCTCCTCCTCTCTTTCTCCTGCCCCCCTCAATCAGACTAATTCCTTTCCCCTAGTGATGGATCATTTCATTCACTCATCCTTTTTATGTCCCCTTGCTCCCCCACCACAGTAGCCAGTCCTGCCTTCCTCTTTCAACATGTTCTATCCATCATAGCAGGAATCCCGGTCTGAGGCCCCCCCCCCCCCCCCCCCCCCCTTCAGCAGTCATCAGGATGAGTGATGAGGCAGGTTAGATGGGTCCATTTTCCCCCTCAGTCTCCTGGTCTTCCCCGGATGTCCCAGGTGACAGTGTTAAATACTGCCGTCTCAAGGGGACTGAATAGTCTCTCCATTTATTTCAGAAATGACTCTCACCTCCCCCTGTTTTTTATCAATCAGGGTGTGAGTAGTGTGGTGAAGGTGGATGTGCGTGTGCGTATGTCTGCGTGTGCGTGTGTGTGTGCGTGTGTGTGTGTGTGCGTGTGTGTGTGCGCATGTGTGTGTGCGTATGTCTGCGTGTGCGTGCATGTGCGTGCATGTGCGTGCACGTGCGTGTGCGTGTGTGTGTGTGTGCGTGCGTGTGACTGTGAATGTCTGCGTGGGGTGTCTTGGGATCAGGGTTTCTGGATGTGTAGGACAGGTCCCTCCAGGTCAGTGCACTGTGTTTGACTGATTCACCTCTCTGTTAGTCCCCACTAGACTGCTAGGGATAGATTCATCACACCTCTAATGAATCAAACAGTATTAGACACTCTCCTTAGATCACCACTGAATCTGCAAAGAGGAAGAAAACATTAAATGGTAAGATAGAGAGGGAAAAATAAAGAGAGAGAATGAAAGAAAAGGCAAAGACTATTAAGTCAACAACTGAAAACGGAGAGAAAATCAACTCAAACAGTACCAACAACACTGTGATTAGGTGACAGAGAGGATACTGGGCCAGGTAGAGAGGATAGTGGCCCAGGCTGAGAGGATAGTGGCCCAGGTTGAGAGGATAGTGGCCCAGGTTGAGAGGATAGTGGCCCAGGTTGAGAGGATAGTGGCCCAGGCTGAGAGGATACTGGGCCAGGTAGAGAGGATAGTGGCCCAGGCTGAGAGGATAGTGGCCCAGGTTGAGAGGATAGTGGCCCAGGTTGAGAGGATAGTGGCCCAGGTTGAGAGGATAGTGGCCCAGGCTGAGAGGATAGTGGCCCAGGTTGAGAGGATAGTGGCCCAGGCTGAGAGGATAGTGGCCCAGGTTGAGAGGATACTGGGCCAGGTTGAGAGGATAGTGGCCCAGGCTGAGAGGATAGTGGCCCAGGTTGAGAGGATAGTGGCCCAGGTTGAGAGGATAGTGGGCCAGGTTGAGAGGATAGTGGCTCAGGTTGAGTGACAGAGAGGATAGTGGACCAGGCTGAGAGGATAGTGGACCAGGCTGAGAGGATAGTGGGCCAGGCTGAGAGGATAGTGGACCAGGCTAAGAGGATAGTGGAACAGGCTGAGAGGATAGTGGACCAGGCTGAGAGGATAGTGGTTTTAAGAGTGTACAGAAGCAGAACAGGCCCAGTGACCACACAGACTGCGCCGATGAGGCATGAATCTCCACACAGAGTACAGTTAATCTGGTTGAGTTCTGTGGCACTGCACTAATTGGTGCTGAGAGAGCAGAGCTCCTGATAACATGCAGTAGTGACGGTGATAGTTATTATAGTCTTTCTCACACCTAGGGGAGAGGCAGCATGTTTATGCCACAGACTGTAGACTAGAACTGGGCTCTTGGAGAGAGAGTCGATGTGAAGAGAGGCTGAAACTGCCAGAGAGGATGTTATGAAGATGCAATAGTTGATGTACTTGGACCATATTCACTAATGGTCAAATGTTTAAGAGCACCTACTCATTCAAGGGTTTTTCTTTAGTTTTCCGATTTTTACATTGTAGAATAATAGTGAAGACATTAAAACTATCAAATGACACATATGGAATCACGTAGTAACCAAAGAAGTATTAAACAAATCAAAATATATTTTACATTTGAGATTCTTCAAATATTTTCCCTTTGCCTTGATGACAGCTTTGCGCACTCTTGGCATTTCTCAACCAGCTTCACCTGGAATGCTTTTCCAACATTCTTGAAGGAGTTCCCACATATACTGAGCACTTGTTGGCTGATTTTCCTTCACTCTGCGGTTCGACTCATCCCAAACCATCTCAGTTTGGTTGAGGTTGTGGGATTGTGGAGGCCAGGTCATCTGATGCAGGACTCCATCACTCACCTTGGTAAAATAGCCCTTACACAGCCTGGAGGTGTGCTGGGTCATTGTCCTGTTGAAAAACAAATGATAGTCCCACTAAGCCCAAACCAGATGGGATGGCGTATCGCTGCAGAATGCTGTGGCAGCCATGCTGGTTAAGTGTGCCTTGAATTATAAATATATCACAGACAGTGTCATCAGCAAAGCACCCCCACACCATAACAGCTCCTCCTCCTTGCTTTACGGTGGGAAATACACATACGGAGATCATCCATTCACCCACACCGCGTCTCACAAAGACATGGCGGTTGGAACCAAAAATCTCCAATTTGGTATCCAGACCAAAATGAGAAATTTCCACTGGTCTAATGTCCATTGCTCGTGTTTCTTCGCCCAAGCAAGTCTCTTCTTCTTATTGGTGTCCTTTAGTAGTAGTTTATTTGCAGTAATTCGACCATGAAGGCCTAATTCACACAGTCTCCTCTGAAGAGTTGATGTTGAGATCTGTCTGTTATTTTAACTTTTACTTGTGAAGTTTTATTTGGGCTGCAATTTCTGAAGCTGGTAACTCTAATGAACTTATCCTCTGCTGCAGAAGTGACTCTGAGTCTTCCATTCCTGTGATGGTCCTCATGAGAGCCAGTTTCATCATAGCGTTTGCGACAGCACTTTTTGCAATAGCACTTGAAGAAACGTTCAACGTTCTTGAAATTTTTAGTATTGACTGACCTTCATGTCTTAAAGAAAGATGGTGCCAGAGAAGAAGACGTTTCACCCCAACCGATAGTGTTTTTTTGTTTGTTTATTTGCGTTGTTTATACATAATGTTGCCGCTACCGTCTCTTATGATCAAAACAATTCTGGACAAATTCAGGACTGTGATTACTCACCATGGACTGGCAGAATCCTTTTTTTCCTTTAACGAGTCTGACGAGACTGACGTGAATGATATACTGCTTTCTCGGGAACAGGCCCAGATCCTCGTGATTTGCATGTAGAGGCGGAGAAAAATGGGCCGAAGGGCGGGCTGCCTTCTGAGAATTTGTAGGCGATCGAATAAACCCCCACTTCCTTCAATTCTGCTAGCAAATATGCAATCTTTGGACAATGAAATAGATGACCTATGCGGAAAATTAAACCACCAAAGGAACATTCAAAACTGTAATATCTTATGCTTTACGGACTCGTGGCTGAACGATGACATTATCAACATAGAGTTGGCTGGTTATACGCTGTACCGGCAGGATAGAACAGCGGCGTCTGGTAAGACAAGGGGCGGTGGACTATGTGTTTTTGTAAATAACAGCTGGTGCACGATATCGAAGGAAGTCTTGAGCTATTGCTCGCCTGAGGTAGAGTATCTCATGATAAACTGTAGACCACACTACCTACCTAGATAGTTTTCATCTGTATTTTTTGTATCTGTTTACACACCACCAGTCAGAGGCTGGCATTAAGACAGCAGCTGTATTCCGCCATAAGCAAACAAGACAATGCTCACCCAGAGGCAGCGCTCCTAGTAGCCAGGGATTTTATTCCCGGGAAACTTAAATCCGTTTTACCAAATTTCTATCAGCATGTTAAATGTGCAACCAGAGGAAAAAAAACAAAAACAAACTCTGGACCACCTTTACTCCACACAGAGATGCATACAAAGCTCTCCCTCGCCCTCCATTTGGAAAATCTGACCATAATTCTATCCTCCTGATTCCTGCTTTCAAGCAAAAAAATTAAGCAGGAAGCACCAGTGACTAGATTAGATCAATAAAAAAAGTGGTCAGATGAATCAGATGCTAAGCTGCAGGACTGTTTTGCTAGCACAGACTGGAATATGTTCTGGGATTCCTCCGATGGCATTGAGGAGTACACCACATCAGTCATTGGCTTCAACAATAAATGCATCGATGACGTCGTCCCACAGTGACCGTACGTACATACCCCAACCAGAAGCCATGGATTACAGGCAACATTCGCATTGAGCTAAACGGTAGAGCTGCCGCTTTCAAGGAGCAGGACTCTAACTCGGAAACTTATAAGAAATTCCACTATGCCCTTGGACGAACCATCAAACAGACAAAGCCTCAATACAGGACTAAGACCGAATCGTACTACACCGGGTCTCTGACGCTCATTGGATGTGGCAGGGCTTGCAAATCATTACAGACTACAAAGGGAAGCACAGTCAAGGGCTGCTTAATTACACAGTCCTACCAGACAAGCTAAACTACTTCTATGCTCGCTTCAAGGCAAATAACACTGAAACATGCATGAGAGCACCAGCTGTTCTAGGAATACTCTGTGATCATGCTCTCCGCAGCCAATGTGTGTAGGACCATTAAACAGGTCAACATTCACAAGACCGGAGGGCCAGATGGATTACCAGGATGTGTACTGCGAGCATGCACTGACCAACTGGCAAGTGTCTTCACTGACATTTTCAACCTCTCCTTGTCCGAGTCTGTAAAACCAACATGTTTTAAGTAGACCACCATAGTGCCTGTGCCTAAGAACACTAAGTTAACCTGCCTAAATGACTACCGACCCGTAGCACTCACGTCTGTAGCCATAAAGTGCTTCAAAAGGCTGGTCATGGCTCTGTCATGACGTTGGCCTGTGGGTAGGTTTATGACCCCCCATAAATACCTTTCTTCCCTCTCTCTTTTGACTCTACTGAAGGACTCTTGAAAAGCCTTTGTTAAATATAGAGATTCTGGGAACATCAAACGGTGGGGGGAAAAGAACCATATTTCAGTAATCCAACCAGTGGAAAATATGCGTCGGTACTTAATGAATATGATGTCAGTTCGGTTGTCATTATGGCTGATTATGACTGAGACATTATGACTGATGACAGGACGACATAAACTGTATCTGGGACAGTCTACACCTTCTAGTTATCAGATTGACATGGAATTGTTGTGCAATTTAAATGTTTAAATATAAAATTAATTGTGAAAAGATGAAATGTAATTTTAGCTTCCAAATGAGAGATTTGGGTTTTCATAAGGTTAGAGCTCTGCTCAATCAGTGGCCCGCCCCTGTGAAGAGACATGGGTTATAAACTATGAAGCACACCCTTCTCTCCCTCCACTATATAAGCCTTTGACAAAAATGTAACCTCCTGTTCCGAGGACGATCGGACGACGGTCCATACGTTAAAAAGGACTAACATGTCAACTACTGAACTAAGCCAACCTCAGCGTGAGCTTTGGTTGCGAATGGTATGAACTTTGAACTCTTATTTACTAAAGAAGTGAGACATCCTAGCCGTTGAGTTAGCAACAGCAGCTGTAAACGTGGGCTAAGAAAAGACGGACAACGTATCCAGTCTAACACACAACAAAGATACTACAACGCATATAATTTACCACCAGAGACATTCTTCCGAGGACAGGACGATCTCTGTTGGGCAACACGACCAGCATCTACGACCGAAATACCGAAGCGCAGCTCAGAGTAAATATTTATTGCATTTTCCTTTTCCAAATGGGGAGGTAATTTAGAATGCATAAGATACTGTATTTAAGATAGCACAGCTTTTCCCTTTGTTCCTCAGTCTTCCCGCTCTTTCACTCAAACCCAGCCCCCTTTCCTTTGTGTAACCAGCCGTCATGTCGGCTCCGTCCACCATGGACGTTTTCTGTATGACATCATTTGCATTCTGTGTATATGTAATTCTGTGTGATTAGTTAGGTATTTAGTAAATAAATTATTAAACCCAATTTTGTATTGCTTATTCAACTTGTTAGCCAGGGTTCGTGAAGGTAACCAAGAATTTACAACTTCTAGATGAGACTGAAATAAGGTGACGATTAATATTGACTGCTATTGATGTAAAATATTACTAGGTCTTTAAGAGTTTATTCGGTAGATAACAGCTCTATAAACACTCTTTCGTGGTGCCCCGACTTTCTAATTAATTACATGTACATGATTAGCTCAATCAGGTACTATTAATTACAGAGAAAGGATTTTATAGAATAGCATGTCATATCACTTAATCCGGCATAGCCAAAGACACAACAGCTCACATTAACACCATTATCCTAGAAACCCTAGACCCACTCTTATTTGCATACCGTCCCAACAGATCCACAGATGATGCAATCTCTATTGCACTCCACACTGCCCTTTCCCACCTCTACAAAAGGAACACCTATGTGAGAATACTACTTCATTGATTACAGCTCAGCATTCAACCCCAGAGTGCCCTCAAAGGTCATTAATATGCTAAGGACCCTGGGACTAAACACCTCCCTCTGCAACTGGATCCTGGACTTCCTGACGGGCCAAACCCAGGTGGTAAGGGTAGGTAACAACACATCCGCCACGCTGATCCTCAACACAGGGGCCACTCTCAGGGGTGCAAGCTCAGTCCCCTCCTGTACTCCCTGTTCACTCATGACTGCACGGCCAGGCATGACTCCAACACCATCATTAAGTTTGCTGATGACACAACAGTGGTAGGCTTGATCACCGACAACGTTGAGACAGCTTATAGGGAGGAGGTCAGAGACCTGGCTGTGTGGTGCCAGGACAGTAACCTCTCCCTCAACGTGATCAAGACAAAGGAGATGATTGTGGACTACAGGAAAAAGAGGACCGAGCATGCCCCCATTCTCATCGACGGGGCTGCAGTGGAGCAGGTTGAGAGCGTCACGTTCCTTGGTGTCCACATCACCAACAAACAAACATGGTCCAAGCACACCAAGACAGTCGTGAAGAGGGCACGACAAACCTATTCCCCCTCGGGAGTCTGAAAAGATGTGGCATGGGTCCTCAGATCCTCAAAAGGTTCTATAGCTGCACCATCGAGAGCATCCTGAATGGTTGCATCACTGCCTGGTATGGCAACAGCTCGGCCTCCGACCGCAAGGCACTACAGAGGGTAGTGCGAACGGCCCAGTACATCACTGGGGCCAAGCTTCCTGCCATCCAGGACCTCTATACCAGGCGGTGTCAGAGGAAGGCCCTAAAGGCACAAAAAATTGTCAAAGACTCCAGCCACCCTGGTCATTGACTGTTCTCTCTGCTACCGTACTGCAAACGGTACCGGAGCGCCAAGTCTAGGTCCAAGAGGCTTCTAAATAGCTTCTACCCCCAAGCCATATGACTCCTGAACATCTAATCAAATGGCTACCCAGGCTATATGCAGGGTGAAGAATGAAGAATGTGAAATATAAAACATATTTGGTTTTGTTTAACACTTTTTTTGTTACTACAAGATTCCATGTGTGTTTTTTCATAGTTTTGATATCTTCATTATTATTCTGCAATTTAGAAAATAGTAAAAATAAAGAAAAACCCTTGAATGAGTAGGTAAATCTAGGCTGTATCACAACCGGCCGTGATTGGGAGTCCCATAGGGCGGCGCACAATTGGCCCAGCGTCGTCCGGGTTTGGCCGTCATTGTAAATGGCCCAGCGTCGTCCGGGTTTGGCCGTCATTGTAAATAAGAATTTGTTCTTAACTGACTTGCTTAAATAAAGGTCAAATAAAAAACTCATCAAATAACTGCTACTGTTTATACATTACGGTTTTCCTTCCACTCAAGGCTCTGTTGACACAGCTTGTCTGGCATCCTCTGTGCATCTAGCATGGTCCCATCTGATCAGAGAGGGACTTTTCACATCCATTTCGCCAAACACTCCCCTCCCAACCAGTCCCAGCACCAGACACCCAGCTGTCCCCTCTGTAACCCAATAATGTTGAGTGTACTTAAACATACTCTAGGCAGGCCTTTGCTAGTCCCAGTCCCCATCTGCTATTTGCCAACACACACACACACACACGCACACACACACACACACACGCACGCACGCACGCACACACACACACACACACACACACACACACACACACACACACACACACACACACACACACACACACACACACACACACACACACACACACACACACACACACACACACACACACACACACACACACACACACACACACACACACACACACACACACACACACACACACACAGCTCTCTTTCAACAGGGTGCTGCCCAACTCAACTCTTTCTGAGAGTCGCTGTAACAACAAACACATCCTGACATGCAGCAGCTCACTGCACTGTTTGTACAAGAGGAAAACGGCAGAGGATGACAAAACAAAGACATGATTACCCTCATTTCTCAAGACATTATTAGGCAATATGTTCTAATTAAATGAATTGTGGTCATGTTGGTCATTGACGCTTCTGGGCTGCACTTTCCTCATTAGCTGTGCAGATTCTGTCCATAACCTAATGAACAATTCTACTCCTGTGCTGTGTAAAACGCTGTGTGAAACGCTGCCAGGGAAATGCTGCCTGATAATTGGGCCGCCTTGCACTCTGGTTCGTTAAGGGGGAAAGCAACATAACATCAATTATAAACTGGGTGCTTTGAGCCCTGAATGTTGATTGGCTAACAGCCGTGGTATATCAAATTGTATACCATGGGTATGACAAAACATTTTTTTACTGTTCTAATTACGTTGGTAAACAGTTTATAATCGCAATAAGGCACCTCGGGGGATTGTGGTATATGGACAATATAGTAATGCTAATGGCTGTATCCAGGCACTGGCTTTGCATTGTGCATAAGAACAGCCCTTAGCCATGGTACATTGGCCATATACCACACCCCCTTGAGCCTTATTGCTTAATAATAACACACCCAAACTGCACACAGGGAAGTGAAGTGAGACCTGAGTGCTGATGGCCAGATAAAACAACTTCCACTTAACAGAGACTGCCTGCTTGATGAGCTAATAGTCTTTGATGTGTTTAATAAGAAAGAGATTCAGTCCACATGGACATGACTATGAGAACAGAGTCATTCACCAGTAGTCAGACATCAAGTAGGACATGGAATAGATAGCAAAGAACTCTGGCATGGCAGCACATGTTAACTACCACAATGATGCATTAATTGCAAGAGCATAAACATTTATCTTCGCCAAGCTACTCCAGTGTAACCCGTCTGGGAAAAGTGCTACTCCCACACAGAGTTCAGAGTTCACCAACAGCAGTTACAGGGCGAGGCTCAGTGTAGTCTGGAGGAGAGGAGCACATAGAATATCGAAGTAAGAGTGGTGGCATCCTCCTCTACCCTGAAGGCACCCGGAGCTCTCTGTGTGTGTGTGTGTGTGTGTGTGTGTGTGTGTGTGTGTGTGTGTGTGTGTGTGTGTGTGTGTGTGTGTGTGTGTGTGTGTGTGTGTGTGTGTGTGTGTGTGTGTGTGTGTGTGTGTGGCGAGGGAGAGAGACCTCTGAGCTCAGCCAAGTATGGCAGTGGGGATTTCCTCCTCCCTTCATCACTCAATCTCTCTCAAGAGCTGCTCGCTCATCGTTGTTTGTTTTCGACATTGTGAATCTGTCAGGCACCGGAATATTCAAATAAACAATTACCGCTTACAGACGCTGGCAACAATGTGAGGAATTTCTCTGGCTGTGTTGTGTGTTGCAGCTTGCCTCCACTAAGCCTGTGGCTTTGTCTTTCACCAGAAACTACAGAGGCTGTGGGTATTGCCTTAGAGAGACACAGTAGTCATCCCTAGATCTCTTTTCAAGAGAGTCCCCTGCTTGGCCCCGACAGGGTCACAGAATAGTTTCCCTTCGGTAAGACGCGCGAGATAACAACCTGTCTCTTTCACATACAGATATCCTCCTCCTCTGTCTCTCCATCACGTCTGTGTTGGAGACAGGTTAGAAATCAAACGCTGGAGGAATCTGAGGTGATGTTTCCTGCCTGGGGATTTTTGGAAGGTTTTTCCGTTTTATTCCACTAGTAAAGTGTGAAATGGTTTGGGGAAAATGACAGGTAGGGTGAGGGTGTGTCAGCGCTACTCTCCCTTTCATCTCAGATTGCTAGTCCTCAGGCACTGAGCAGAATGGAGAGGAGAAGAACCAGGAGGTGGATGGTACTGACCAGTCTCTCCTTCTACTTATTTCTCTTTCCTCAATGCACCTGACAGCTGTATCAACTACCTGCCATCTGATTGGCTAGGAGGATCATATAGGCGAGAAGATACTTTCGCTTTTAATCTCTGTCATTTAATTGGTTCCTTTTTAAGCAGAAATGTTTTGCGCTTCAGATTTTTTAGAGGTAACTCAGTTATTGCAAGTACAAAAGCATTTAGCTCATAAAAGAGTCAACTATACTTTCTCTCCCATCTGTTTCTTTCACTAAGGCAATATGATTGCTGCAGTAGAATGTGGCGTGTAGGAATGATGTGGCGTGTTGCTCCTGTAAAAGCACTGTTTGTTTTCCAGGCCGCAACATGTCTGTGTGTAGCTTTGTTAACCACAGGTAAAAACAAACACTGGGGGAGCTCATTGAGTACAAGTGTTTATTTGCAGAAGTCTAACCCCAACACCCAAATAGGCAGTGGAGGGAGGGAGGGAGGCAGGGAGGGAGGGAGGGAGGCAGGCAGGCAGGGAGGCAGGGAGGCAGGCAGGGAGGCAGGGAGGGAGGCAGGGAGGCAGGGAGGCAGGGAGGGAGGCAGGCAGGGAGGCAGGGAGGCAGGGAGGGAGGGAGGCAGGGAGGCAGTCAGGCAGGGAGGCAGGGAGGGAGGCAGGGAGGGAGGGAGGGAGGGAGGGAGGGAGGCAGGGAGGGAGGGAGGAGTGCAGGGAGGCAGTCAGGCAGGGAGGGAGGGAGGGAGGCAGGGAGGGAGGGAAGAATGCAGGGAGGCAGGCAGGCAGGCAGGCAGGCAAGTAGGCAGGGAGGCAGGCAGGGAGGGAGGCAGGGAGGCAGGCAGGGAGGCAGGCAGGGAGGGAGGCAGGGAAGCATTGAGGCAGGCAGGCAGGCAGATTAACACATACTGTATGTTTCCCTCTCTGATGTCTCTCTGGGGGAGGCTGCTGTCCTGCTGAACCCTTTGTTCAACACATTGCTGCATTTTTAGAAACATGACTCCTCAATCACACGCACACGCATAGTGCCAACTCTAAAGTTTGGTGGAGGTGGCAAAGAATGACATTCTAGACGATGCTGTGCTTCCAACTTTGTGGCAACAGTTTGGAGAAGGCCCTTTCCTGTTTCAGCATGACAATGCCTCGTGCACAAAGCGAGGTCCACACAGAAATGGTTTGTCGAGATCGGGTTGGAAGAACTTGACTGGCCTGCACAAAGCCCTGACCTCAACCCCATTGAACACCTTTGGGATGAATTGGAACGCCGACTGTGAGCCAGGCTTAATCACTCAACATCAGTGCCCAACCTCATTAATGGAAGCAAGTCCCCACAGCAATGTTCCAATATCTAGTGGAAAGCCTTCCCAGAAGAGTGGAGGATGTTTAGTCAGCAACGGGGGGACAAACTCCATATTAATGGCCATAATTTTGGAATAAGATTTTCAATGATTAGGTGTCCACATACTTTTGGTTGGGTAGTGTGTTCGTCACTACTTAACACTTACACAATATCTTGTCTCAGAAACAACATGTCGTTTGACTTCCTTTTCCTCTTCAGCATAGTAACTAATACCACATGTCATGTCCTGGTAAAACGAACATGTCACCCTTGACATGAATGTTAAAGTATACAATCCTATATACAGTTGAAGCCGGAAGTTTACATACACTTAGGTTGGAGTCATTAAAACTTGTTTTTCAACCGCTCCACAAATTTCTTGTTAACTAACTATACTTTTGGCAAGTCGGTTAGGACATCTACTTTGTGCATGACACAAGTAATCTTTCCAACCATTGTTTACAGACAGATTATTTCACTTATAATTCACTATTTAACAATTACAGTGGATCAGAAGTTTACAGTGAAATACTTACTTACAAGCCCTTAACCAACAATGCAGTTTTAAGACAAAAAAGTGTTAAGGAAGTATTTACTAAATAAACTGAAGTAAAACATGAATAAATAAAAAAGTTTTCAGTTATTGTGGTTTATGTAACGTTTACAGAGTCATGTAGAGTTAGGTAAAGAGAAAGCTGAATCACCATGTGTACTTTTGTCCAAATGCACAATTAAATATACCTTCGGTGTCATTCAGTGGTGATGCAACACAAATTCAAAAAAGTTCTGGGACACCGTAAAGTCCATGGAGAATAAGAACACCTCCTCCCAGCTTCCAACCGCTCTGAAGATAGGAAACACTGTCACCACCGACAAATCCACTATAATTGAGAATTTCAATAAGCATTTTTCTACGGCTGGCCATGCTTTCCACCTGGCTACCCCTACCCCGGACAACAGCACTGCCCTCCCCTCTGCTACTCGCCCAAGCCTTCCCCATTTCTCTTTCTCCCAAATACAGTCAGCTGATGTTCTTAATGAGCTGCAAAATCTGGACCCTTACAAATCAGCCGGGCTAGATAATCTGGACCCTTTCTTTCTAAAACTATCTGCTGAAATTGTTGCCACCCCTATTACTAGCCTCTTCAACCTCTCTTTCGTGTCGTCTGAGATCCCCAAAGATTGGAAAGCAGCTGCGGTTATCCCCCTCTTCAAAGGGGGGGACACCCTTGACCCTAACTGCTACAGACCTATATCTATCCTATCCTGCCTTTCTAAGGTCTTCGAAAGCCAAGTCAACAAACAGATTACCGACCATTTCGAATCACACCACACCTTCTCCGCTATGCAATCTGGTTTCAGAGCTGGTCATGGGTGCACCTCAGCCACGCTCAAGGTCATAAACGATATCGTAACCGCCATCGATAGGAAACAATACTGTGCAGCCGTATTCATTGACCTGGCCAAGGCTTTTGACTCTGTCAATCACCACATCCTCATTGGCAGACTCGACAGCCTTGGTTTCTCTAATGATTGCCTCGCCTGGTTCACCAACTACTTCTCTGATAGAGTTCAGTGTGTCAAATCGGAGGGTCTGTTGTCCGGGCCTCTGGCAGTCTCTATGAGGGTGCCACAGGGTTAAATTCTTGGACCGACTCTCTTCTCTGTTTACATCAATGATGTCGCTCTTGCTGCTGGTGATTCTCTGATCCACCTCTACGCAGACGACACTATTCTGTATACTTCTGGCCCTTCTTTTGACACTGTGTTAACAACCCTCCAGGCGAGCTTCAATGCCATACAACTCTCCTTCCGTGGCCTCCAACTGCTCTTAAATACAAGTAAAACCAAATGCATGCTCTTCAACCGATCGCTGCCTGCTCCTGCCCGCCTGTCCAACATCACTACTTTGGACGGCTCTGACTTAGAATATGTGGACAACTACAAATACCTAGGTGTCTGGTTAGACTGTAAACTCTCCTTCCAGACCCACATCAAACATCTCCAATCCAAAGTCAAATCTAGAATTGGCTTCCTATTCCGCAACAAAGCATCCTTTACTCATGCTGCCAAACATACCCTTGTAAAACTGACCATCCTACCAATCCTCGACTTCGGTGATGTCATTTACAAAATAGCCTCCAAAACCCTACTCAATAAATTGGATGCAGTCTATCACAGTGCCATCCGTTTTGTCACCAAAGCCCCATATACTACCCACCACTGCGACCTGTACACTCTCGTTGGCTGGCCCTCGCTTCATACTCGTCGCCAAACCCACTGGTTCCAGGTCATCTACAAGACCCTGCTAGGTAAAGTCCCCCCTTATCTCAGCTCGCTGGTCACCATAGCAGCACCTACCTGTAGCACGCGCTCCAGCAGGTATATCTCTCTAGTCACCCCCAAAACCAATTCTTCCTTTGGACGCCTCTCCTTCCAGTTCTCTGCTGCCAATGACTGGAACGAACTACAAAAATCTCTGAAACTGGAAACACCTATCTCCCTCACTAGCTTTAAGCACCAGCTGTCAGAGCAGCTCATAGATTACTGCACCTGTACATAACCCATCTACAATTTAGCCCAAACAACTACCTCTTTACCTACTGTATTTATTAATTAATTTATTTTGCTCCTTTGCACCCCATTATTTCTGTCTCTACTTTGCACTTTCTTCCACTGCAAACCAACCATTCCAGTGTTTTTTTAGTTTTTATTTTACTTGCTGTGTTGTACTCACTTCGCCTCCATGGCCTTTTTATATTTTTATTTATCTATACATATATCTGTTTGCCTTCACCTCCCTTATCTCACCTCACTTGCTCACATTGTATATAGACTTATTTTTTTTTCTCACTGTATTATTGACTATATGTTTGTTTTACTCCATGTGTAACTATGTGTTGTTGTATGTGTCGAACTGCTTTGCTTTATCTTGGCCAGGTCGCAATTGTAAATGAGAACGTGTTCTCAATTTGTCTACCTGGTTAAATAAAGGTTAAATAAATAAATAAATAAACATACACTAAGTTGACTGTGCCTTTTAACAGCTTGGGAAAATCCAGAAAATGATGTCATGGCTTTAGAAGCTTCTGATAGGCTAATTGACATCATTTGAGTCAATTGGAGGTGTACCTGTGGATCTATTTCAAGGTCTACCTTCAAACTCAGTGCCTCTTTGCTTGACATCATGGGAAGATCAAAAGAAATCAGCCAAGACCTCAGAAAAAAATTGGAGACCCCCACAAGTCTAGTTCATCCTTGGGAACAATTTCCAAATGCCTGAAGATACCACGTTCATCTGTACAAACAATAGTACGCAAGTATAAACACCATGGGACCACGTAGCTGTCATACCGCTCAGGAAGGAGATGCGTTCTGTCTCCTAGAGATGAACGTACTTTGGTGCGAAATGTGCAAATCAATCCCAGAACAACAGCAAAGGACCTTGTGAAGATGCTGGAGAAAACAGGTACAAAAGTATCTATATTCACAGGAAAACGAGTCCTATATCGACATAACCTGAAAGGCCGATCAGCAAGGAAGAAGCCACTGCTCCAAAACTGCCATAAAAAAGCCAGACTATGGTTTGCAACTGCACATGGGGACAAAGATCGTACTTTCTGGAGAAATGACCTCTAGTCTGATGACACAAAAAGATAACTGTTTGGCCATAATGACCATTGTTATGTTTGGAGGAAAAAGGGAGAGGCTTGCAAGTTGAAGAACACCATCCCAACCGTGAAGCACGGGGGTGGCAGCATCATGTTGTGGGGGTGCTTTGCTGCAGGAGGGACTGGTGCACTTCACAAAATAGATGGCATCATGAGGTAGGAAAATTATGTGGATATATTGAAGCAATATCTCAAGACATCTGTCAGGAAGTTAAATTGCTCTTCCAAATGGACAATGACCCCAAGCATACTTCCAAAGTTGTGGAAAAATGGCTTAAGGACAACAAAGTCAAGGTATTGGAGTGGCCATCACAAAGCCCTGACCTCAATCCTATAGAAAATTTGTGGGCAGAACTGAAAAAGTGTGTGCAAGCAAGGAGGCCTAAAAACCTGACTCAGTTACACCAGCTCTGTCAGGAGGAATGGGCCAAAATGCACCCAATTTATTGTGGGAAGCTTGTGGAAGGATACCCCAAACATTTTATTCAAATTAAACATTTTAAAGGCAATGCTACCAAATATTAATTGATTGTATGTAAACTTCTGACCCACTGGGAATGTGATGAAATAAATAAAAGCTGAAATAAAATATTCTCTCTTCTATTATTCTGACATTTCACATTCTTAAAATAAAGTGGTGATCCTAACTGACCTAAGACATGAAATTGTTACTAGGATTAAATGTCAGGAATTGTGAAAAACTTAGTTTAAATGTATTTGGCTAAGGTGTATGTAAACTTCCGACTTCAACTGTAAATCAACAGTGGCATGAAAAGACCAGTACACACTGCCTCTACACAGAGCTAATATGGAGGACCATGAGTCTTTCTGCTCCTGCTGTGGGACCCTAGGGAGAGATCTGTAGTCACACTCTGTGGAAGACTGAAGTGGAGTTTCTCAAGTAGAATCTCTTTTTCCGTTGTTCTCTCTCTCTGTCTCTCTCTCTCTCTCTCTCTCTCTCTGGTACACGAGGCCATTAGAAGAACAAAAAAGGCCCTCACTGATTTATATCTCACAAGAGTCTGTTTGGATCACCTCCTGTTACCCCTGACAACTACCCTGGGGAGATAACTCTCCACCAGGGAGGAGTGTTTGTTGTTGGCCAGGGAGAGAGAGAAATAGAGCGAGAAGGGGGAGAGAGCGAGCGAGCCAGACAGACAAACAGACAAAGACAGAAAAAGAGGGAAATAGAGAGAAGAGCAGTGTGATCCAAACATGTGGAGACTGAAGAGGACAGATGATTCCTTCTTTCCCCCTGAGCCTGAAGGAATGAAGTCACAATGTAAGCTCTGTGTTTGAGAGAGAGAGACCAATATAAAACATATGCGTGTTAACATCAACACAGCTTGCCCAGTTTGCTTGCACCCAAATAATCAAACAGGAAACAGGAGAAAACAGCTGTTGAAGCATCTGAGTCTGAGCAGGTCTCCTCTCCTCTCTCCTCTCCTCTTCTCAGTAAATGGAATAAACCCAGTGTGTGTGTAGTAGATTAACTCCTTCCTCTGTGGGGCTGATGGGTGTTTTATGGGTCTGTACCGCGTGGTGACCCTGCCCATGGCCTCTTGGGGATCATAGATATGTGGATATGGGGATCATAGATATGGGGATCATAGATATGGGGATATGGGGATTGTAGATATGGGGATCATAGATATGGGGATCATAGATATGGGGATCATAGATATGGGGATCATAGATATGGGGATCATAGATATGGGGATATGGGGATTGTAGATATGAGGATCATAGATATGGGGATATGGGGATCATAGATATGGGGATCATAGATATGGGGATATGGGGATCATATATATGGGGATATGGGGATCATATATATGGGGATCATAGATATGTGGATCATTGATAAGGGGATCAGAGATAAGGGGATCATAGATAAGGGGATCATATATAAGGGCATATGGTGAACATAGTTCCATGGGGATATGGGGATAATCCATACGGGAATATGGGGATCATACATAAGGGAATCATAGATAAGAGGATCATATATAAGGGGATCATACATATGGGGATCATAGATATGGGGATAATCCATACGGGAATATGGGGATCATAGATAAGGGGATCATAGATATGGGGATCATACATATGGGGATATGGGGATCATAGATAAGGGGATCATAGATAAGGGGATCATATATATGGGGATATGGGGAACATAGTTCCATGGGGATATGGGGATAATCCATACGGGAATATGGGGATCATACATATGGGGATCATACATATAGGGATCATAGATATGGGGATCATAGATATGGGGATCATAGATATGGGGATATGGGGATCATAGATAAGGGGATCATAGATAAGGGGATCATAGATAAGGGGATAATATATATGGGGATATGGGGAACATAGTTCCATGGGGATAAGGGGATAATCCATATGGGAATATGGGGATCATAGATAAGGGGATCATATATAAAGGGATCATACATAAGGGGATCATAGATAAGAGGATCATATATAAGGGGATCATACATATGGGGATCATAGATATGGGGATATTTTATTTTATTTTATTTAACCTTTATTTGACCACATAGGCCAGTTGAGAACAGGTTCTAATTTACAACTGCGGCCTGGCCAAGATAAAGCAAAGCAGTGCGACAAAAATAACAACACAGAGTTACACAAAAACAGTCAATAACACAATAGAAAAATCTATGTACAGTGTGTGCAAAAGTAGAAGAGTAGGGAGGTAATACATAGGCCATAGAGGCAAAACAAATACAATTTAACAATAACACTGGAGTGATAGATGAGCAGATCATGATGTGCAAGTGGAGATACTAGAGTGCAAAAGAACAGGAGGATAAATAACAATATGGGGATGAGGTAGTTGGGCGTGCTATTTACAGATTGGCTGTGTACAGGTACAGTGATCGGTAAACTGCTCTGACAGCTGATGATTAAAGTTAGAAAGGGAGATATAAGACTCCAGCTTCAGTGGTTTTTACAATTTGTTCCAGTCACTGGCAACGGAGAACTGGAAGGAAAAGCAGCCAAAGGAAGTGTTGGCTTTGGAGATGACCAGTGAAATATACTTGCTGGAGCGCGAATTTGGGTGGGTGCTGCTATGGTGACCAGTGAGCTGAGGTAAGGTGGGGCTTTACCTAGCATAGACTTAGAGATGACCTGGAGCCAGTGGATTTGGCCACGAATATGTAGTGAGGGCCAGCTAACGAGAGCACACAGGTCGCAGTGGTGGGTAGTATATGGGGCTTAGGTGACAAAACGGATGGCACTGTGATAGACTACATCCAGTTTGCTGAGTAGAGTGTTGGAGGCTATTTTGTAAATGACATCGCCAAAGTCAAGGATAGGTAGGATAGTCAGTTTTACGAGGGTATGTTTGGCAACATGAGTGAAGGAGGCTTTGTTGGGAAATAGGAAGCCGATTCTCGATTTAATTTTGGATTGGAGATGTTTAATGTGAGTCTGGAAGGAGAGTTTACAGTCTAATAAGGCACCGAGGTATTTGTAGTTGTCCACATATTCTAAGTCAGAACCGTCCAGAGTAGTAATGCTAGTTGGGCGGGAGGGTGTCGGCAGCAATAAGCATGCACTTAGTTTTGCTTGCATTTAAACGCAGTTGGAGGCCACGGAAGGAGTGATGTATGGCATTGAAGCTCGTTTGGAGGTTTGATAGAACAGTGTCCAAAGAAGGGCAAGATGTATACAGAATGTTGTCGTCTGTGTATAGGTGGATCAAATAATCACCAGCAGCAAGAGCTACATCATTGATATACACAGAGAAAAGTCGGCTCCAGAATTGAACCCTGTGGCAACCCCATGGAGACTGCCAGAGGTCCGGACAACAGGCTCTCCAATTTGACACACTGAACTCTATCTGAGAAGTAGATGGTGAACCAGGCGAGGCAGTCATTTGAGAAGCCAAAGCTGTTGAGTCTGCCGATAAGAATGCGGTGATTGACAGAGTCGAAAGCCTTGGCCAGGACGATGAAGACGGCTGCACATTACTGTCTTTTATCGATGGCGGTTATGATGTCTTTTAGGACCTTGAGCGTGGCGGAGGTGCACCCATGACCAGCTCGGAAACCAGATTACATAGTGGAGAAGGTACGGTGGGATTCTAAATGGTTGGTGATCTGTTTGTTAACGTGGCTATTGAAGACTTTAGAAAGGCAGGGCAGGATGGGTATAGGTCTATAACAGTTTGGGTCTAGAGTGTCTCCCCTTTGAAGAGGGAGATGATCACGGCATCTTTCCAATCTTTGTGGATCTCAGATGATACAAAAGAGAGGTTGAATTGGCTAGTAATAAGGATCATTTTAGAAAGAGAGGGTCCAGATTGTCCAGCCCAGCTGATTTGTAGGGGTCCAAATTTTGCAGCTCTTTCAGAACATCAGCTGTCTGGATTTGGGTGAAGGAGAATCGGAGGGGGCTTGGGCAAGTTGCTGCAGGGGGTGCTGAGATGTTGGCCGGGGCAGTGGTAGCCAGGTGAAAAGCATGGCCTGCCATAGAAAAATGCTTATTGAAATTATCGATAATCGTAGATTTATCAGTGGTGACAATGTTTCCTATCCTCAGTGCAGTGGGCAACTGGGAGGAGGTGCTCTTATTTTCCATGGACTATACAGTGTCCCAGAACTTTTTGGAATTAGTGCTACAGGATGCAAATTTCTGCAAGAAAAAGCTAGCCTTAGCTTTCCTAACTGACTGAGTATATTGGTTCCTAAGTTCCCTGAAAATGTCTCTATCGAGGGTGCTATTCGATGCTAATGCAGAACGCCACACGATGTTTTTGTAATGGTCAAGTGCTGTCAAGTCTGGGGTGAACCAAGGGCTATATCTGTTCTTAGTTCTAATTTCTTTGAATGGGGCACACTTATTTAGGACGGTAAGGAAAGCACTTTTAAAGAGCAACCAGGCATCCTCTACTGACGGGATGAGGTCAATAGCCTTCTAGGATACCCGGACCAGGTCTATTAGAAAGGTCTGCTTGCTGAAGTGTTTTAGGGAGCATTTGACAGTGATGAGGGGTGGTCGTTTGACCGCGGACCCATTATGCACGCAGGCAATGAGGCAGTGGTCACTGAGATCCTGGTTAAAGACCACAAAGGTTTATTTAGAGGGTAAGTTGGTCAGGATGATATCTAAGATGGTGCCCGTGGTTACAGATTTAGGGTTGTACCTGGTAGGTTCCTTGATAATTTGTGTGAGATTGAGGGCATCTTGCTTAGATTGTAGGACGGCCAGGGTGTTAAGCATGTCCCGGTTTAGGTCAGCTAACAGTACGAACTCTCAAGATAGATGGGGGGGAAATCAATTCAAATATGTTGTCCAGGACAGAGCTGGGGGCTGAAGGGGGTCTATAACAATGGTGAGAGACTTGTTTCTGGAAAGGTGGATTTTTAAAAGTAGAAGCTCAAACTGTTTGGGCACAAACCTGGATAGTATGACAGAACTCTGCAGGCTATCTCTGCAGTTGATTGCAACTCCGCCCCCTTTGGCAATTCTATCTTGTCGGAAAATGTTATAGTTAAGTATGGGAATTTCTGGATTTTTGGTGGCCTTCCTCAGCCAGGATTCAGACAAGGCTAGGACATCCGACTTGGCGCAGTGAATAAAACAAACTTAGGGTGGAGGCTTCTAATGTTAACATGCATGAAACCAAGGCTTTTACGGTTACAGAAGTCAACAAAAGAGAGCGCCTTGGGAATGGGGGTGGTGCTGGGGGCTGCAGGGCCTGGGTTAACCTCTACATCATCAAAGGAACAGAGAAGGAGTAGGATAAGGGTACGGCTAAAGTCTATAAGATCTGGTCATCTAGTGCTTTCGGAACAGATAGTAAAAGGAGCAGATTTCTGGGCGCGGAAGAATAGATTCAAGGCATAATGTACAGACAAGGGTATGGTAGGATGTGAATACAGTGGAGGTAAAACCTAGGCATTGAGTGACGATAAGAGAGGTTTTCTCTGGAGGCATCATTTAAGCCAGGTGAGGTCACCGCATGTGTGTTGGGTGGAACAAAAAGGCTAACTAAGGTATATTAAGCAGGGCTGGAGGCATTACAGTGATATAAGACAATAATCACTAACCAAAACAGCAATAGACAAGGCAAATTGACATTAGGGAGAGGCATGTGTAGCTGAGTGATCATAGGGTCCAGTGAGTAGCTAGGCGAGCTGGAGACACGGCGATTCAGACAGCTAGCGGGCTAATAGATGGGCTTTCGGGGGACGTCGCAACGGAAGAGCCTGTTGATACCCCCTCGGACGGTTACGTCGGCAGACCAGACGTGATGGATCGGCGGGGTTCCGTGTCGGCAGTAAAAGGGTCCAGACCAATTGGCCAAATAGGTATTGTAGCCCACGAATTGGCTGATGGACCTCTTCAGCTAGCCGGGAGATGGGCCTAGCTCGAGGCTAGCTCCAGTCCAACTGGTGCTTGCTTCGGGATAGAGACGTTAGCCAAGAGTAGGCACTCGGATAGCAGCTAGCTAGCTGCAATGATCCGGTGTAAAGGTTCAGAGCTTGTGGTAGGAATCCGGAGATGAGGTAGAGAAAAAGCAGTCCGATATGCTCTGGGTTGATATTGCGCTGTGCAGACTGGCAGGAATTGACTGGGCTGAGGCTGACTAATGTCCGAGTTAACGGTGATGACAGTGGCTGTAGCAGTGGCTAACTGACTACTAGCTAGTAGCTAGTTAGCTGGCTAGCTCCTGATAGGGGTTCCGGTTCTAAAGTGTAAAAAATAGCAGATCCGTACCCCATTGGGTGAGGCGGGTTGCAGGAGAGTATGTTCAGATGGAAAATGAGATTTAAAAAATATATAAAAAATATATAAGAAATATATACATGGGACCGGACGGGACAAGACAAACAGATGTGCTACTGCTACGCCATCTTGGAAGAACTAAATGGGGAGAGTGTGTGGTGTGTGAAAGGGTGGAGAAGGGGCTACGGATGACAGTTTAATGGCCCCAGGGCTTCCATTTCCCCAGCCCCCTGGTGGAGCTGAGTGGGAGAGGGGTGCTGTGGTGCAGCTCCGTGCTGGGCCCCATCAGGTCCTACAGCTGTTGCTCACCCCAGGGGCCCATCTAGTGCCAAGCAGCCCACACCACAAGGAGCACACACACACACACACACACACACACACACACACACACACACACACACACACACACACACACACACACACACACACACACACTACAAGTGCACGGTGTCAAGCAACCGTTGCCCATATCCGCTCCAACTTCCATCACATAGTTTTAATTTAGGCCAATTAAGCTGATTTTCTACGGTTTATTTTCTCTTCTCTTGCCCGCTCTCTCCCCCTCTACTCACCAGGCTCCCTGTAGGGCATAAACCCACACAGAATGGTCCCCAGAACAAATATGAACTGTTCAGGCTTGGAGGATTGGGTGTGGCTTCTCCTTTGACTGTGTTTTTGCGCAGCCAAAAACATATGTGAAAAATCCTGTTAAAAGCATTAGCTCACTAAGCTCAATGCTCTGTTTTTGGCCTTGCCCTGTCTCCCATATCTCTGTCTCAATCAACACACATCTTAATGTCAGATGTAACGTGTATGACACTGTCGTTAACTGTCTATGAACTGTGAAACATCCGCTGTGTGATTGTGAATGTTCGTGACAGAGCAGTTGGTGACACTTACCTGCAGTAATCAGGGTAATCATTACAGAGGCACAGATTGGACACGAGGAGTGGTCAGGAGGACACAGAGGTAAAGAGAACACAACATAGAAGAGGTTTAGCAATCGAGTTGGAATGGTTTGTGATGATATGTTGAAAACCAGACTCTACAGTTGATCCCTGTAAGGGGCCAGACAGCAGTAAAGAGCTGGGTTCAGGTGGGTCTAAACAGACCCAACAGTGACCTGGGGTTAGAGGGGAGAGCTCTCTGTCTGACCCTCTATCACATTCCCCATCTAATCTGAACTTGCTCTCCTTCTCCTCCATCCCTCCATCCTCCCCTCTTGACAGCTGCATACTCCCTTGAACTCTGACCCCAGGAAAGTCAAACCTTGACCATTCTCCAAACCTTGACCATTTCCCTTCCCCTCCCTCTAGCATGACTGGCTGATCTCCATCCTCCATTATCATTCCATTGTCTGCGACCAAAGGAAACTATTTAAATTCCCGTGGACGGACATCCACTTACTGGCTAAAGGCGAGAGGGGAGGAGAGGAGAGGCTGGGGCTGGTGTTGGGCTGGTGTTAATGGATAATGGAGCCTGGCCTGCAAGTGTGAGCATCCTTATTGGAAAATTACTTCTCATTTAGTAGGTTATAAAAGGACAAAATCATTGGTTTGATCATATTCCTGCTCACCTCAGTTCTTGATAAAATGGCCTGTGTGGAAATGCCATTGGGTTTTGGGTGTTGTTAATATGTTATAGGTCCTATGTGAGTAATGTCTGTATGACTCAATAATACCTGCTGAGGGCAAAGAACAGACATTTCTGTCTTATTATATTGACTCACAGAGCATCACACCACTACCTTCCAGCATAATCACACTGACTCACAGAGCATCACACTACTACCTTCCAGCATAATCACACTGACTCACAGAACATCACACAACTACCTTCCAGCATAATCACACTGACTCACAGAGCATCACACTACTACCTTCCAGCATAATCACACTGACTCACAGAATATACCCACTAACTTCCAGGATAATCACACTGACTCACAGAACATCACACAACTACCTTCCAGCATAATCACACTGACTCACAGAACATCACACCACTACCTTCCAGGATAATCACACTGACTCACAGAACATCACACAACTACCTTCCAGCATAATCACACTGACTCACAGAACATCACACAACTACCTTCCAGCATAATCACACTGACTCACAGAGCATCACACTACTACCTTCCAGCATAATCACACTGACTCACAGAACATCACACCACTACCTTCCAGCATAATCACACTGACTCACAGAATATACCCACTAACTTCCAGGATAATCACACTGACTCACAGAACATCACACCACTACCTTCCAGCATAATCACACTGACTCACAGAACATCACACTACTACCTTCCAGCATAATCACACTGACTCACAGAACATCACACCACTACCTTCCAGGATAATCACACTGACTCACAGAACATCACACCACTACCTTCCAGCATAATCACACTACTACCTTCCAGCATAATCACACTGACTCACAGAGCATCACACTACTACCTTCCAGCATAATCACACTGACTCACAGAATATACCCACTACCTTTCAGCATAATCACACTGACTCACAAAACATCACACAACTACCTTCCAGCATAATCACACTGACTCACAGAACATCACACCACTACCTTCCAGCATAATCACACTGACTCACAGAACATCACACCACTACCTTCCAGCATAATCACACTGACTCACAGAACATCACACCACTACCTTCCAGGATAATCACACTGACTCACAGAACATCACACCACTACCTTCCAGCATAATCACACTGATTCACAGAATATACCCACTAACTTCCAGCATAATCACACTGACTCACAGAGCATCACACTACTACCTTCCAGCATAATTGTAAAGGCAGTCAATGTTGTTCTCCTCCTCAAACGAGGAGGAGCATGGATAGGACCAAGATGCGGATTGAGGGAAATAAGCCATCTTTTAATGAAAACAGCAAAACAATACACTACAAAACAACAAATGTGACTAACCTTCAACTGTCCTGTGAGGACACAGGAACAAACACCCACAAAACACCAGTGAAACCCTGGCTGCCTTTGTATGACTCTCAATTAGAGACAAACAATACACACCTGTCTCTAATTGAGAATCATACCAGGCCGAACACAAAACCCCACATAGAAATACAAACATAGACAAACCCACCCAACTCACGCCCTGACCAACTAAAATGAATACAAAACAAAGGAAAACAGGTCAGGAACGTGACAGAACCCCCCCCTTAAGGTGCGAACTCCGGGCGCACCAGCACAAAGTCTAGGGGAGGGTCTGGGTGGGCGTCTGTCCACGGTGGCGGCTCTGGCGGTGGACGAGGTCCCCACCCCACCATAATCAATCCCCGCTTCTTTATCCCCCTCCCAATGACCACCCTCCCACTAACCCCACCTAAATGAAGGGGCAGCACCGGGACAAGGGGCAGCACCGGGACAAGGGGCAGCACCGGGACAAGGGGCAGCACCGGGACAAGGGGCAGCACCGGGACAAGGGGCAGCACCGGGACAAGGGGCAGCACCGGGACAAGGGGCAGCACCGGGACAAGGGGCAGCACCGGGACAAGGGGCGGCACCGGGATAAGGGGCGGCACCGGGATAAGGGGCGGCACCGGGATAAGGGGCGGCAGGTCCTGGCTGAGGGACTCCGGCAGGTCCTGGCTGAGTGGCAGCTCCGGACTGTAGGGCAGCTCCGGACTGTCGGACGTCTCTGGCAGCTCCTGACTGGCGGGCGTCTCTGGCAGCTCCTGACTGGCGAGCGTCTCTGGCAGCTCCTGACTGGCGGGCGTCTCTGGCAGCTCCTGACTGGCGGGCGTCTCTGGCAGCTCCTGACTGGCGGGCGTCTCTGGCAGCTCCTGACTGGCGGGCGTCTCTGGCAGCTCCTGACTGGCGGGCGTCTCTGGCGGCTCCTGACTGGCGGGCGTCTCTGGCGGCTCCTGACTGACGGACGGCTCTAGCGGCTCCTGACTGACGGACGGCTCTAATGGCTCGTGGCAGACGGATGACTCAGACGGCGCTGGGCAGACAGATGGCTCAGACGGCGCTGGGCAGACAGATGGCTCAGACGGCGCTGGGCAGACAGATGGCTCAGACGGCGCTGGGCAGACAGATGGCTCAGACGGCGCTGGGCAGACAGATGGCTCAGACGGCGCTGGGCAGACGGGCCGTTCAGGCACCGCTGGGCAGACGGCAGACTCTGGCCGGCTGAGACGCACTATAGGCCTGGTGCGTGGTACCGGAACTGGAGGTACCGGGCTGAGGGCACGCACCTCAGGGCGAGTGCGGGGAACAGGAACAGGGCACACTGGACTCTCGTGGCGCACTCTAGGCCTGGTGCGTGGTACCGGAACTGGAGGTACCGGGCTGAGGGCACGCACCTCAGGGCGAGTGCGGGGAGAAGGAACAGTGCGTCCAGGGCTCTGGAGACGCACAGGAGGCTTGGTGCGTGGTGCCGGAACTGGAGGCACCGGGCTGGAGACACGCACCATAGGGAGACGTGGAAGAGGAACAGGGCTCTGGAGATGCACTGGAAGCCTGGTGCGTGGTGTAGGCACTGGTGGTACTGAGCTGGGGTGGGAAGGTGGCGCCGGATATACCGGACCGTGAAGGAGGACACGTGCTCTTGAGCACCGAACCTCCCCAACCTTACCAGGTTGAATGGTCCCCGTAGCCCTGCCAGTGCGGCGAGGTGGAATAGCCCGCACTGGGCTATGCAGGCGAACCGGGGACACCACCTGTAAGGCTGGTGCCATGTACGCCGGCCCGAGGAGACGTACTGGAGACCAGATACGTTGGGCCGGCTTCATGGCACTCGGCTCGATGCCCAACCTAGCCCTCCCAGTGCGGCAAGGTGGAATAGCCCGCACTGGGCTAAGCACGCGTACTGGGGACACCGTGCACTTTACCGCATAACACGGTGTCTGACCAGTACGACGCCCTCTTACTCCACGGCAAGCCCGGGGAGTTGGCTCAGGTATCCAACCCGGCTTCACCACACTCCCCTTTAGCCCCCCCCCAAGAAATGTTTGGGTGAGCCTCTCAGGCTTCCAGCCGCTCTGCCTTGCTTTTGCCTCATAAAACCTCCTCTCCGCCTTAGGGCGGCGACACTCCTCTGGTTCTGCCCAGGGTCCTTCTCCGTCCAGAATCTCCTCCCAAGTCCATTCCTCTTTTCCCCATTGCTGTAGTTCCTTCTCTCTCTCCTCAATCCGCTTGGTCCTGTTGTGGTGGGTGTTTCTGTAAAGGCAGTCAATGTTGTTCTCCTCCTCAAACGAGGAGGAGCATGGATAGGACCAAGATGCGGATTGAGGGAAATAAGCCATCTTTTAATGAAAACAGCAAAACAATACACTACAAAACAACAAATGTGACTAACCTTCAACTGTCCTGTGAGGACACAGGAACAAACACCCACAAAACACCAGTGAAACCCTGGCTGCCTTTGTATGACTCTCAATTAGAGACAAACAATACACACCTGTCTCTAATTGAGAATCATACCAGGCCGAACACAAAACCCCACATAGAAATACAAACATAGACAAACCCACCCAACTCACGCCCTGACCAACTAAAATGAATACAAAACAAAGGAAAACAGGTCAGGAACGTGACAATAATCACACGGATTCACAGAATATACCCACTACCTTTCAGTATAATCACACTGACTCACAGAGCATCACACTACTACCTTACAGCATAATCACACTGATTCACAGAACATCACACCACTACCTTCCAGCATAATCACACTGATTCACAGAATATACCCACTAACTTCCAGCATAATCACACTGACTCACAGAGCATCACACCACTACCTGCCAGGATAATCACACTGATTCACAGAGCATTACACCACTACCTTTCCACCATAATCACACTGACTCACAGAGCATCACACCACTACCTTCCAGCATAATCACACTGACTCACAGAACATCACACCACTACCTTCCAGGATAATCACACTGACTCACAGAATATTCCCACTACCTTCCAGGATAATCACACACTCACAGAGTATACCCACTATCTTCCAGGATAATCACACACTCACAGAATATACCCACTATCTTCCAGGATAATCACAAACTCACAGAATATACCCACTATCTTCCAGGATAATCACACACTCAGAGAATATACCCACTACCTTCCAGGATAATCACACACTCACATAATATACCCACTACCTTCCAGGATAATCACACACTCACAGAATAAACCCACTATCTTCCAGGATAATCACGCTCTCACAGAGTATACCCACTACCTTCCAGCATAATCACACAGCTAGGAGTGAGGTCTTTATCTCTCTCCCTGGGTAGGAAGTTAATTACACAACAGGAAATAAGAAAGGAGGCAAAGGGAGATTTGTACTTTTTTAATATGCAAATGCCATGGCTGTTAATACCCTAAAAATGTCACAGGCAGTCAGTGATGACATATGTCATAAGTAACAGCATCACGTCTGAAACGGCAACTGAAGCAGCGATAACCTACTGTATCATACCCCATTTTCTCCCTCTTTGCACTGACATATCTATCCATTATCCAGGCCTGATTGCTACATAAAAGCAGTTCTTTACAAAGGCAGCAGAGCAAAAGTTCAAAAAAATCTGCTACAGATCAGAGGGAATGAATACTAGCCAGGACACAGTGTTAATTATTCTAGCCAGGACAAAGTGTTCATTTTTCTAGCCAGGACACAGTGTTAATTATTCTAGCGAGGACACAGTGTTAATTATTCTAGCCAGGACACAGTGTTCATTTTTCCAGCCAGGACACAGTGTTAATTATTCTAGCCAGGACACAGTGTTAATTATTCTAGCCAGGACACAGTGTTAATTATTCTAGCCAGGACAACAGTGTTAATTATTCTAGCCAGGACAACAGTGTTAATTATTCTAGCCAGGACACAGTGTTAATTATTCTAGCCAGGACAACAGTGTTAATTATTCTAGCCAGGACACCATTGTTAATTATTCTAGCCAGGACACAGTGTTAATTATTCTAGCCAGGACAACAGTGTTAATTATTCTAGCCAGGACAACAGTGTTAATTATTCTAGTCAGGACACAGTGTTAATTATTCTAGCCAGGACACCGTGTTAATTATTCTAGCCAGGACACAGTGTTAATTATTCTAGCCAGGACAACAGTGTTAATTATTCTAGTCAGGACACAGTGTTAATTATTCTAGCCAGGACAACAGTGTTAATTATTCTAGCCAGGACACATTATTCTCTCTATTGTTCTCTGTTCTGTCTCAAGCTCTCACAAGACCAAGTCGAGTTCAGACTGAGAGAGGCTACACTGTACGGCTCTTCTACATGCAAAACATTATTAATGGTTTACAGACCTCCAGTTTCCTCTCGCCCTCCATGCTACAATAGGATTATTATTGCAAGAAACGGGCCTGTTATACTGTGGACTCAGCTTTTACTCCCCAACCCATCTACTCACCCTGCATCACCCATACAAACTAATCCATACCAGAACAACAACCCATCTACTCACCCTGCATCACCCATACACACTAATCCATACCAGAACAACAACCCATCTACTCACCCTGCATCACCCATACACACTAATCCATACCAGAACAACAACCCATCTACTCACCCTGCATCACCCATACACACTAATCCATACCAGAACAACAACCCATCTACTCACCCTGCATCACCCATACACACTAATCCATACCAGAACAACAACCCATCTACTCACCCTGCATCACCCATACACACTAATCCATACCAGAACAACAACCCATCCTGCGACTCACAAAGAAAATCACTACCTCGACAATAAACCCTGTCTTTGAACTAGGTTCAAACCAGCCTCTGCTGTCAATCAATCGAAATACAATAACAGACAGGGCAGGGTACTGTGTTGTGCCACTCATCACATCGTGTTGCTTAGGGAGGGCAGGAGAACAGAGAAAGATGAGACACACAACAAGACAATCAACAACAAAAGCAACAAGACAATAAGGAACGGAAGGAAGGGGGATGAGAGCAGGCCCCACCCCGGAGGGCTAATCTGGGCCAGTTCAAAGGGACATCAGGGGATTCTTTGTATTGCTCCGGCTGTGCTGGCACCCCTGACACCCCAGCCTTGTGAACTCTGACCCTGGGGCATCGTAGCCCCTCACGCCGCCTACTGTTCCAGCAACCCCACCCCTAGGAACCCTGACACAAACACAGACGGTACACACACACTCTCACATTTATTATTAATCTGTTGCACTACTCTCCTCTCTTCCCCTCTAATCTTCTCTTCCCCTCTAATCTCCATCTCCTCTCTTCTTTCTCCTCTTCCCTCTCTCCTCTCTTCCCAGTCTCCTCCCCCTCTCCTCTCTTTCCCCTCTCCTCTCATCTCTTTCCCCTCCCCTCTCTTTCCCCTCTCCTCTCTTCCCCCTCTCCTCTCTTCTCTTTCTCCTCTCTTCCCCCTCTTCTCTCTTTCCCCTCTCCTCTTTCCCCTCTCCTCTCCTCTCTTTCCCCTCTCCTCTTTCCCCTCTCCTCTCTTCCCCCTCTCCTATCTTTCCCCTCTCCTCTTCTCTCTTTCCCCTCTCCTCTCCTTTCTCTCCCCCTCTCATCTCTTCTATTCCTCCTCTCTTCCCCCTCTCCTCTCTTTCCCCTCTCCTCTCCTTTCTTTCCCCTCTCCTCTTTCCCCTCTCCTCTTTCCCCTCTCCTCTCTTTCCCCTCCCCTCTCATCTCTTCTCTTTCTCCTCTCTTCCCCCTCTCCTCTCTTCCACTCTCCTCTTTCTCCTCTTTTCCCTTTCTCCTCGCTTCCCTCTCTCCTCTTCCCCAGTGCAGTCACCCTGGGGTGGGCATTATACCGCCTCTCTGATTAGAGGGGGTAGGCAAGCGGAGGGGCTGAGGGGAACAGCCAGATCTAATTTCATATGCATCCTTTCTTCTGGGGCCGAGGAGCTGAAGAGCATAGGAGGAGTAATATATTGTATTGTAGTGTTGAGAAGAGGAGAAGTGTATTTGTTTGGAAATAGCCGAGGGGACCCTGACCTCACCTCTGTGACTAGTGAATGTCTTCTCCCTCAGACTGTGGTTCTGTGACTAGTGAATGTCTTCTCCCTCAGACTGTGGTTCTGTGACTAGTGAATGTCTTCTCCCTCAGACTGTGGTTCTGTGACTAGTGAATGTCTTCTCCCTCAGACTGGGGTTCTGTGAGCAGGCATCGTATGTGTTGGGCTGAGTCTAGTTAATTACCTCAGTTAGGACCCTGCATAGTTAGTGAGAGTAATTTTCAAGCCAGGGTGCTGTGGTTGGACAGACTCGCCACAACCATAAGCTTTATATTATATTCTCAATGGGAAGGTTTACTTAGCTGATGACTCAAACTGAACTATTCCACTACTCTGTCTTTCACTACTTACGTCTGAGACTGCCATCGTTGAGGTCGTTTGTGGTCAAAATGGGTGTTGTCCAAAACAAAGTCATCATCGGTTGGATAATCTCTAAACAATCAGAGTATCAAAGCCAATTAACCCACCTGTGTTCTGGCTCTGGTCCAACCCATTAGATTCTGGGACCAATCAGAACAGTTAGAATGTGTTTGCGTTCTACAAATCGTCAGGGAAGTACTCATATCCTGATTCGTTGAGGAGAAGACACTAACGTATGTGTTGTAGTGTTTGGCCAGAGCAAGGGGTTTGGATAGCCAGGCCACATGCTTATTGGGACTAAGAAGAGATGAGCCTTCCATTACAGCACTGGGGAGGGCTGAAACTCACTACATCTGTGTGTGTGTGTGTGTGTGTGTGTGTGTGTGTGTGTGTGTGTGTGTGTGTGTGTGTGTGTGTGTGTGTGTGTGTGTGTGTGTGTGTGTGTGTGTGTGTGTGTGAAGAGGGTCACAGTGATAGGATGCTAATGTGAAGATGCACAGTGATATGTTACTAGACAACTGGGCAACAGTATCATTATGCAGCCACTCTGAGGTGTCCCACACTGTCACAGCTAAACCACCACTGACTGGGCACACAGTAAAACACCCCAACACACTCTAACACACACTATAACGCACAGCAACTCACAGCACGCACAGTAACGAACAGCAACGCACAGTAACGCACAGCAACACACAGCAACACACAGTAACGCACAGTAACACACAGCAACACACACAGTAACGCACAGTAACGCACAGCAACACACAGTAACGCACAGTAACGCACAGCAACACACAGCAACACACAGTAACGCACAGTAACACACAGCAACACACACAGTAACGCACAGTAACGCACAGCAACACACTATAACGCACAGCAACGCACAGCACGCACAGTAACGCACAGTAACGCACAGTAACGCACAGCAACACACTATAACGTACAGCAACGCACAGCACGCACAGTAACGCACAACAACGCACAGCAACACACAGCAACACACAGTAACGCACAGCAACACACAGTAACGCACAGCAACACACAGCAACACACAGTAATGCACAGTAACGCACAGTAACGCACAGCAACACACAGTAACACACTCACACAGTAACACACTGTAACGCACAGTAACGCACAGTAACGCACAGCAACACACAGTAACGCACAGCAACACACAGCAACGCACAGCAACACACTGTAACGCACAGTAACACACAGCAACACACACAGTAACGCACAGTAACGCACAGCAACACACAGTAACGCACAGTAACGCACAGCAACACACAGCAACACACAGTAACGCACAGTAACACACAGCAACACACACAGTAACGCACAGTAACGCACAGCAACACACTATAACGCACAGCAACGCACAGCACGCACAGTAACGCACAGTAACGCACAGTAACGTACAGCAACGCACAGCACGCACAGTAACGCACAACAACGCACAGCAACACACAGCAACACACAGTAACGCACAGCAACACACAGTAACGCACAGCAACACACAGCAACACACAGTAATGCACAGTAACGCACAGTAACGCACAGCAACACACAGTAACACACTCACACAGTAACACACTGTAACGCACAGTAACGCACAGTAACGCACAGCAACACACAGTAACGCACAGCAACACACAGCAACGCACAGCAACACACTGTAACGCACAGTAACGCACAGCAACACACTGTAACGCACAGCAACACACAGTAACGCACAGCAACACACTGTAACGCACAGTAACGCACAGTAACGCACAGCAACGCACAGCAACGCACAGCAACGCACAGCAACACACAGCAACACACAGCAACACACAGTAACGCACAGCAAAACACAGTAACACACAGCAACACACAGTAACGCACAGCAACACACAGTAACGCACAGTAACGCACAGCAACGCACAGCAACGCACAGCAACACAAAGTAACAGACAGTAACACACAGTAACGCACAGCAACACACAGCAACACACAGCAACACACAGTAACGCACAGCAACACACAGTAAAACACAGTAACGAACAGCAACGCACAGTAACGCACAGCAACGCACAGCAACACACAGTAACGCACAGCAACGCACAGTAACGCACAGCACGCACAGTAACGCACAGTAACGCACAGTAACGCACAGCAACACACTATAACGTACAGCAACGCACAGCACGCACAGTAACGCACAACAACGCACAGCAACACACAGCAACACACAGTAACGCACAGCAACACACAGTAACGCACAGCAACACACAGCAACACACAGTAATGCACAGTAACGCACAGTAACGCACAGCAACACACAGTAACACACTCACACAGTAACACACTGTAACGCACAGTAACGCACAGTAACGCACAGCAACACACAGTAACGCACAGCAACACACAGCAACGCACAGCAACACACTGTAACGCACAGTAACACACAGCAACACACACAGTAACGCACAGTAACGCACAGCAACACACAGTAACGCACAGTAACGCACAGCAACACACAGCAACACACAGTAACGCACAGTAACACACAGCAACACACACAGTAACGCACAGTAACGCACAGCAACACACTATAACGCACAGCAACGCACAGCACGCACAGTAACGCACAGTAACGCACAGTAACGTACAGCAACGCACAGCACGCACAGTAACGCACAACAACGCACAGCAACACACAGCAACACACAGTAACGCACAGCAACACACAGTAACGCACAGCAACACACAGCAACACACAGTAATGCACAGTAACGCACAGTAACGCACAGCAACACACAGTAACACACTCACACAGTAACACACTGTAACGCACAGTAACGCACAGTAACGCACAGCAACACACAGTAACGCACAGCAACACACAGCAACGCACAGCAACACACTGTAACGCACAGTAACGCACAGCAACACACTGTAACGCACAGCAACACACAGTAACGCACAGCAACACACTGTAACGCACAGTAACGCACAGTAACGCACAGCAACGCACAGCAACGCACAGCAACGCACAGCAACACACAGCAACACACAGCAACACACAGTAACGCACAGCAAAACACAGTAACACACAGCAACACACAGTAACGCACAGCAACACACAGTAACGCACAGTAACGCACAGCAACGCACAGCAACGCACAGCAACACAAAGTAACAGACAGTAACACACAGTAACGCACAGCAACACACAGCAACACACAGCAACACACAGTAACGCACAGCAACACACAGTAAAACACAGTAACGAACAGCAACGCACAGTAACGCACAGCAACGCACAGCAACACACAGTAACGCACAGCAACGCACAGTAACGCACAGTAACGCACAGCAACGCACAGTAACGCACAGCAACGCACAGCAACACAAAGTAACAGACAGTAACACACAGTAACACAAAGTAATGCACAGCAACACACACTAACACACACTAACACACACTAACACACACTAACAGACACTAACAGACACTAACACACTCCTTTCCCTGGAAAGAGAGATGACTGGAGTCTTCTAGCACGGCTCAGTAAGTAAGTGGTGGTATTCTAGAAAATAAACACTTCCTCCTCTCATGGGAATGTCAATTAGTGATAGGAGAGAGGAAACCTTTACATTCAACCACCACGCACGCACGCACACACACACACACACACACACACACACACACACACACACACACACACACACAAACACAGAGAGAGAGAGAAACACGAGAGGAGGACAAAGAGATTCAGGGAAGATGTACCAATCTCTCCCTGCTACGCCTCTCCAACTCCATATGTTAGCAATAATACCTTAATTTCCATGTTACACACACTCTCTCTCTCTCTCTCTCTCTCTCTCTCTCTCTCTCTCTCTCTCTCTCTCTCTCTCTCTCTCTCTCTCTCTCTCTCTCTCTCTCTCTCTCTCTCTCTCTCTCTCTCTCTCTCTCTCTCTCTCTCTCTCTCTCTCTCTCTCTCTCTCTCTCTCTCTCTCTCTCTCTCTCTCACTGGGGCACTGCTTTTCCATACAACACATGCACAAACAATCTACAACAAACACATTGCCTTCACACAAACACACTCATTAACCATCTATTTTCTAAGCATCCCTTGAGTGTGAAAACAAGTGAAAACATTGCAGGGGTGGAATGAAACATGGGAAATAGCTGTAATAATGAGAAGCATTCCATTTCCAAAACAACAAGAGCTCCGTAGAAATGCGTGATCTTTGGAACTGAATACATTGCGTGATGTAATCTTTACCATTCGTCATCCCTGATTGTTTTTTCCGCCATTCTTCTGTTATAAATCAGTGAACTGTGGTGAGATTCCTTGTGAATAACAATTCAACGTGAATGCCAGGCAGCCAGACAATGACTTCCCTTTGCTGTCTGTTGTTTCTGTCCCTGTCAGGGTTCTACAAGACACTCTGGTCTGGCTGTGGTTGTTGGACCGAGCTCTTGGACCCGGGAGGGGAGTCCAAATCAAATGCTGCCCCCCCCACCCCCCCACTTCACTACGCCAACACAACGCCCCCACACTGGATGGGACAGGCATTTTCCTCCATTTCCTCTACAGTGGGATGTAGCCAGCCACACAGCACACTGAACTGCACGGGAAGTAGAGGGACACACACACACACACACACACACACATTTGCCGTGCTGCTGATCATTAGCACCTTGTTGAAACGCTCCCAGAGTACCCAGAGTCCATCTCCACAAGATCAAAGTCTCTCTCCACTGTGGTTGAAACAACGGTGTGATAGTAGCTGTTGTTGCTGCGCCCAGACCGATCACACACTCCAATGAGCTGCTTCACCAAAAGACACAGGCACAGCAACTCTGAGCGACAAAATTGACTTTGATTGCTAATAAAACCAACAATGGGGAACATATTTTCTGCGTAATACCTATTCACAATCCCAGAGGTGATGAAAAGAGACATGTGTGAGATCAAATGTAACTCCCTCCTTGTAGGCAATATTACAGAGGCAGTCAGTAGAAACATCTGGGCTTCAAAGGTATACAGCACTGTTGTACATATCTACTCTCTCACTGACGTTGGTCTGAAAGTAGTACCACGGTCTGTCCCAAACACTGTTCAACTGACAGGTTGTGTTGACTCTCTGCCATCTGCCAGCTCCACAGCCTTTCTCATAGTGGTGTACAGTTGGTTTTCCATGGGTTATTACACCAGAGGTCATTTACAATACACACAATGCTAACACTATAACATACACAGACTTTCTGACATGTATGAACCTACGGTAGAATGACGTGGATACCAGCCAGGCAAGTTAACTTTTACATTTCCAAATGACCTGTATAACTATAAATCCATTAAAACTAACTATAAATCCAAAAACATTCTAAATAACACGTAAAAAAACAAGATACTGCATAGTTTCCTAGGAACGCGAAGCGAGGCGGCCAACTCTGTCGCTGGAATAGTCACAATTCAACGGCTCAGACACAAGAGGTATGTGGCAGGGTCTACAGTCAATCACAGATTACAAGAAGAAAACCAGCCCCGTCGCGGAGCAGGATAACTTGCTCACAGACAGACTAAACAACTTCTTTGCTCACTTTGAGGACAATACAGTGCCACTGACACGGCCTGCTACCAAAACCTGCGTGCTCTCTTTCACTGCAGCCGAGGTGAGTAAAACATTTAAACGTGTTAACCCTCGCAAGGCTGCAGGCCCAGACGGCATTCCCAGCCGCGTCCTCAGAGCATGCGCAGACCAGCTGGCTGGTGTGTTTACGGACATATTCAATCAATCCCTATCCCAGTCTGCTGTTCCCACATGCTTCAAGAGGGCCACCATTGTTCCTGTTCCCAAGAAAGCTAAGGTAACTGAGCTAAACGACTATCGCCCCGTAGCACTCACTTCCGTCATCATGAAGTGCTTTGAGAGACTAGTCAAGGACCATATCACATCCACCCTAGACCCACTCCAATTTGCTTACCACCCCAATAGGTCCACAGACGACGCAATCGCAACCACACTGCACACTGCTCTAACCCATCTGGACAAGAGGAATACCTATGTGAGAATGCTGTTCATCGACTACAGCTCAGCATTTAACACCATAGTACCCTCCAAACACGTCATCAAGCTCGAGACCCTGGGTCTCGACCCCGCCCTGTGCAACTGGGTACTGGACTTCCTGACGGGCCGCCCCCAAGTGGTGAGGGTAGGTAACAACATCTCCACCCCGCTGATCCTCAACACTGGGGCCCCACAATGGTGCACTCTCAGCCCTCTCCTGTACTCCCTGTTCACCCACGACTGCGTGGCCATGCACGCCTCCAACTCAATCATCAAGTTTGCAGACGACACTACAGTGGTAGGCTTGATTACCAACAATGACGAGACGGCCTACAGGGAGGAGGTGAGAGCCCTCAGAGTGTGGTGTCAGGAAAATAACCTCACACTCAACATCAACAATACAAAGGAGATGATCGTGGACTTCAGGAAACAGCAGAGGGAGCACCCCCCTATCCACATCGACGGGACAGTAGTGGAGAGAGTAGAACATTTTAAGTTCCTCGGCGTACACATCACGGACAAACTGAATTGGTCCACACACACAGACAGTGTGGTGAAGAAGACGCAGCAGCGCCTCTTCAACCTCAGGAAGCTGAAGAAATTTGACTTGTCACCAAAAGCACTCACAAACTTTTACAGATGCACAATCGAGAGAATCCTGTCGGGCTGTATCACCGCCTGGTACAGCAACTGCTCCGCCCATAACCGTAAGGCTGTCCAGAGGGTAGTGAGGTCTGCACAATGCATCACCGGGGGCAAACTACCTGCCCTCCAGGACACCTACACCACCCGATGTCACAGGAAGGCCATAAAGATCATCAAGGACAACAACCACCCGAGCCACTGCCTGTCCACCCCGCTATCATCCAGAAGGCGAGGTCAGTACAGGTGCATCAAAGCAGGGACAAAGAGACTGAAAAACAGCTTCTATCTCAAGGCCATCAGACTGTTAAACAGCCACCACTAACATTGAGTGGCTGCTGCCATACATGTAAAAAAAAATATCACTAGCCAATTTAAACAACGCCACTTAATGTAATGTTTACATACCCTACATTACTCATCTCATATGTATATACTGTACTCGATACCGTCTACTGCATCTTGCCTATGCCGTTCTGTACCATCACTCATTCATATATCATTATGTACATATTCTTCATCCCTTTACACTTGTGTGTATAAGGTAGCTGTTGTGAAATTGTTAGGTTAGATTACTTGTTGGTTATTACTGCATTGTCGGAACTAGAAGCACAAGCATTTCGCTACACTCGCATTAACATCTACTAACCATGTGTATGTGACAAATAAACTGTGATTTGATTTGAAGGAATTCTAAAGAGTTCAACGGTTGACTGACAAAAGCCTTGCTCTCCCCCTCTAGCCCTGTCTCTGTATCTCATTACAATAGCATATTCATTATGATAACATGACCTTAGGGCCTGGGTCTATGTTAAGGTCAGAGGTGACTGAGTGGACATGGCTGTGATGGGATGTGAGTGGGTCTCAGGTGGGAGGAATCTCTGTTACTATGCACTAGTCAATATGCACATATTGTTAAAAGATCTATGTGTGCAAAGAGGCTAGCATCGACTGGTGCTGGAGGACAGAGTGAGAGGGCATTAAGGTGATCTATACAGGAGGCATACATCTCTGGTGCTGGAGGACAGAGTGAGAGGGCTTTAAGGTGATCTATACAGGAGGCATACATCTCTGGTGCTGGAGGACAGAGTGAGAGGGCATTAAGGTAATCTATACAGGAGGCATACATCTCTGGTGCTGGAGGACAGAGTGAGAGGGCATTAAGGTGATCTATACAGGAGGCATACATCTCTGGTGCTGGAGGACAGAGTGAGAGGGCATTAAGGTGATCTATACAGGAGGCATACATCTCTGGTGCTGGAGGACAGAGTGAGAGGGCATTAAGGTAATCTATACAGGAGGCATACATCTCTGGTGCTGGAGGACAGAGTGAGAGGGCATTAAGGTGATCTATACAGGAGGCATACATCTCTGGTGCTGGAGGACAGAGTGAGAGGGCATTAAGGTGATCTATACAGGAGGCATACATCTCTGGTGCTGGAGGACAGAGTGAGAGGGCATTAAGGTGATCTATACAGGAGGCATACATCTCTGGTGCTGGAGGACAGAGTGAGAGGGCATTAAGGTGATCTATACAGGAGGTATACATCTCTGGTGCTGGAGGACAGAGTGAGAGGGCATTAAGGTGATCTATACAGGAGGCATACATCTCTGGTGCTGGAGGACCGAGTGAGAGGGCATTAAGGTGATCTATACAGGAGGCATACATCTCTGGTGCTGGAGGACCGAGTGAGAGGGCATTAAGGTGATCTATACAGGAGGCATACATCTCTGGTGCTGGAGGACAGAGTGAGAGGGCATTAAGGTGATCTATACAGGAGGCATACATCTCTGGTGCTGAAGGACCGAGTGAGAGGGAATTAAGGTGATCTATACAGGAGGCATACATCTCTGTATGACATTTAGACTAATCACAACACTAACCTCCACATCTCTCAGTCTCCTAGGACCACTACAACTAGCTCATTGCTGTAGCAGGGACAAATATGCTCAGATGCTACTGTTGACTGTAGGTATAAGTCAATAGAAACATGGGTTTAAGGAAATGACCGTTTAATCCTAGATAATTATCCCCTGATTATGGAGAGAAGGATTACATTCCTCAGTACTTTCTACCACCACCAAGCATAACCATCCACAAGACTCACAAGTGACGGGCCGAGAGAGAGAGAATATTGTGTTTATGCAGTGCTAAATCTGAGCTCGCTGTGCAATAGGACGGCAGGGTAATGCTAAACCCTGCAATTACCTCCATAAACCCCTCTTCCCCCCCTTTCTTCCCCTCTTGTCCCCCCCTTTCTTCCCCTCCTTTCTTCCCCCCTTTCTTCCCCTCCTTTCTTCCCCCCCCTCTCTTCCCCCCTCTCTTCCCCCTCCTCCTCCCTCAGGAGGGCATCTTTCACAGACCATCAAGTGGGTCTTGGCTGGATTAGACTCTGTATGAGTAGGGCAGAATTGCATCGCCAGGCACAATTACAGACTGCCGTCCTCTTGGCTCCACCCATACACACACACACACACACACACACACACACACACACACACACACACACACACACACACACACACACACACACACACACACACACACACACACACACACACACACACACACACACACACACACCGGTTAATTTCCTCCAGCCTCTCCATCAGGCAGCTGGCATCCAGCTGGGCATGGCTTCTCAGGGCGCTGCGGTGCCCACATGTAACCAGGCGGTCAGGGAATGCCAGGGTCCCACATGTGCTGTTGGAGGGGTAGATGGTAGTCTAGATGGTGCATTGGCCACGTGTGAGGACACACAGGAGAACATTCCAGAGCTTCCAGCTCTGACTGGAGACTGGAGAGCCAATCAGAGTCAGAGGAGGGCACGGCTGTACTGTTCTGACTTCACACACCACCAATTATCTATTCAACTCTGCAGGCCTACTGTTGCCCCATCAAGACTAGTCTATGCAGACATTTCATCATTGTGTCAGCAAAAGCTAAAATAACCAGTGTGAAATGGCTGTATAGAGGAAGCACCATTCTTTCTCTTTTTAAAAATGGCTCTGGTCTTTCTTCCTGTCTCTAGAGAGAATATCCAGCTGTGTAATGACTCCATGTGTACAAAAAAGGGCCATCAGAGAACATATTTCTTTCATTCCGGGCAATTTCCCTAATCCCTGATGAGCTAAAGGGGAGAGGGAAACATTATGGATGTGGGTTAGCAGGTGGTAATGCAGGGATTGTGTGTGTGTGTGTGTGTGTGTGTGTGTGTGTGTGTGTACAGTATATGCATTCAAATAGCTTTGTTTAAATGCTACTTTGTGTTTTTTAGGTGGCTGAATGTCACACATGTGTAATTTGCGCCCTCCTGTGTGTGTGTGTGTGTGTGTGTGTGTGTGTGTGTGTGTGTGTGTGTGTGTGTGTGTGTGTGTGTGTGTGTGTGTGTGTGTGTGTGTGTGTGTGTGTGTGTGTGTGTGTGTGTGCGCGTGTGTGTTGATGGGGATAAAGGTATTACTGTGGCACAGCCAGAACCATCTCCCCCAGAAGGCACTGAGCCCCCTTGAAGCAGCTTACTTCCCAAGGATTAGTTTATCCAATCTGAACTAATCACAGATAAATTCTTCCCATTGGTGGGCCGACCTGAGACCCCTCTCACAGAAGTCCTCTCTCTCCACTCTCCACAGGCCAACAGGGGACAGGGAAACGAGGGGTGAAGGGGAGGCGGGAGGGGACAGGGAAACGAGGGGTGAAGGGGAGGCAGGAGGGGACAGGGAAACGAGGGGTGAAGGGGAGGCAGGAGGGGACAGGGACACGAGGGGTGAAGGGGAGGCAGGAGGGGACAGGGACACGAGGGGTGAAGGGGAGGCAGGAGGGGACAGGGACACGAGGGGTGAAGGGGAGGCAGGAGGGGACAGGGAAACGAGGGGTGAAGGGGAGGCAGGAGGGGACAGGGACATGAGGGGTGAAGGGGAGGCAGGAGGGGACAGGGAGACGAGGGGTGAAGGGGAGGCAGGAGGGGACAGGGAGATGAGGGGTGAAGGGGAGACAGGAGGGGACAGGGAGACGAGGGGTGAAGGGGAGGCAGGAGGGGACAGGGAAACGAGGGGTGAAGGGGAGGCAGGAGGGGACAGGGACATGAGGGGTGAAGGGGAGGCAGGAGGGGACAGGGAAACGAGCGGTGAAGGGGAGGGACATTCTCATAATGTGTTTCACTTATGTAATTGAGGAGAAATACCCTGCCCAACTAATTTCTAACTAGACCATCTTAATGCTACTATACTTCTGCAATCGGTAACTCTACCTCCATATTCCTCTCTCCATGAATGATATTACAGATGGCAGTGGGGTCCAGTAACTGTCTCTCCCATACATCAGGTCAGCCCAAAGGGAGAGAGAGAAAGAGAGAGAAAGAGAGTGAGCGAGTGAGGCAGAATACCCTACAGAAAGCAGTCAGCCCAATTTCCCACTGTCACCGCTGGCCTTCCTGACAGCTCTGATACGTGGGCTGCAGTAGTGAGCAGCCGTAGCAGCCGCCCGCCGGCGTTTTCCTGCCCGTGCTGACGGACCTCTGGGCCCTGGGTAAAGGAGGGCGTAGGAGAAAGGAAGGGGGTGGAGGGGCAGAAGAGAAGGGGGCCAAGGGCAGCTTGTTAACGCTGAGTGAGTCAGTCTGGTGTAGCCTGTCAACACCAGAACAACTCTGCACCTCGGCCCACCTGCCCACCTTCTGCCCTAGAAACGGTGAGAGCTGAGGTGCAGGTTAAAGACAGTGGTAGCCAGACACTACCCTCTGCCTCTGTCTCTGATTGCAGTCAACGGGTCAGTATTCCCATCAGTACAGCATACACCCAACCTGGAGCTCACGCAGCGGTTTGGACAAGGTTAACAATCATATGGCGCTGGTCCCAAATATAATAACTTTACCATGTGATTAAATGAATATCTACCATCTGATTTGACTGAGTCAGGGCATCTAACGCTGACTCAACATCATCCTCTATACGATGTAGGAGTACAGGTGAACACAAGGAGATGGCGATGCACAACACAGACAAGGTGGTAAAAGCAGTGTCAAGTCCCTTAGAGAAATAGTCCAACACAGAAGGACCTTTATAGTCTATTACAGCTAACCTCCGGGGTTAAAACACAGCAATCCACAGTGCCCTTCCTGAGGAGCAGCTCTGCTATCAAGCAGATCACTACCAGGGAGTTTCTACTCTGGCAAAAGATCATGGCACTGACAATAAACATGGTGGAGGGGAGGGGAGAGAGGGATGGAGGGAGAGAGGGAAGAGGGAGAAAAACCCCAGTGAAATCTGCCTGGCTGGCTTCCAAATCCCCTATTGTTGTTTATCTCTGAACGATGCCCTCACATCCTCATTTTATTCTCTTCCCTCTCTTTTACATATTTCCTCCAACTGTTTTTCTCCCTGATGCTGTTTCTTTCATTTATCTTCCCCTCTCCCCCCTCCGTTGCACTTCATTATCTAGTTTCTCCCCCCCCCCTCCGCTGCACTTCATTATCTAGTTTCTCTTCCCCTCTCCCCCTCCGCTGCTCTTCCTTCTTTAATTTTTCTACCCCTCTCCCCCTCTGCTGCTCTTCATTCATCAGCCTGGAGCCTTATGTCTACATTCATTACCCCCTCTCTCTTCTACAGCCTCCTGTTCATCTGGTGCAGGGTTTACCCCTTAGCCTCCTGCTCATCTGGTGCAGGGTTTACCCCTTAGCCTCCTGTTCATCTGGTGCAGGGTTTATCCCCTAGTCTCCTGTTCATCTGGTGCAGGGTTTACCCCTAGCCTCCTGTTCATCTGGTGCAGAGTTTAACCCCTAGTCTCCTGTTCATCTGGTGCAGGGTTTCCCCCTAGTCTCCTGTTCATCTGGTGCAGGGTTTACCCCCTAGTCTCCTGTTCATCTGGTGCAGGGTTTACCCCCTAGCCTCCTGTTCATCTGGTGCAGGGTTTACCCCCTAGCCTCCTGTTCATCTGGTGCAGGGTTTACCCCTAGCCTCCTGTTCATCTGGTGCAGGGTTTAACCCCTAGCCTCCTGTTCATCTGGTGCAGGGTTTACCCCCTAGCCTCCTGTTCATCTGGTGCAGGGTTTACCCCGTAGCCTCCTGTTCATCTGGTGCAGGGTTTACCCCCTAGCCTCCTGTTCATCTGGTGCAGGGTTTACCCCCTAGTCTCCTGTTCATCTGGTGCAGGGTTTACCCCGTAGCCTCCTGTTCATCTGGTGCAGGGTTTACCCCCTAGCCTCCTGTTCATCTGGTGCAGGGTTTACCCCCTAGCCTCCTGTTCATCTGGTGCAGGGTTTACCCCCTAGCCTCCTGTTCATCTGGTGCAGGGTTTACCCCCTAGCCTCCTGTTCATCTGGTGCAGGGTTTACCCCCTAGCCTCCTGTTCATCTGGTGCAGGGTTTACCCCTAGCCTCCTGTTCATCTGGTGCAGGGTTTACCCCCTAGCCTCCTGTTCATCTGGTGCAGGGTTTACCCCTAGCCTCCTGTTCATCTGGTGCAGGGTTTACCCCTAGCCTCCTGTTCATCTGGTGCAGGGTTTACCCCTAGCCTCCTGTTCATCTGGTGCAGGGTTTACCCCTAGCCTCCTGTTCATCTGGTGCAGGGTTTACCCCCTAGCCTCCTGCTAATCTGGTGCAGGGTTTACCCCCTAGTCTCCTGTTCATCTGGTGCAGGGTTTACCCCTAGCCTCCTGTTCATCTGATGCAGGGTTTACCACCTAGCCTCCTGTTCATCTGGTGCAGGGTTTACCCCCTAGCCTCCTGCTAATCTGGTGCAGGGTTTAACCTCTAGCCTCCTGTTCATCTGGTGCAGGGTTTACCCCCTAGTCTCCTGTTCATCTGGTGCAGGGTTTACCCCCTAGCCTCCTGTTCATCTGGTGCAGGGTTTACCCCCTAGCCTCCTGTTCATCTGGTGCAGGGTTTACCCCCTAGCCTCCTGTTCATCTGGTGCAGGGTTTACCCCCTAGTCTCCTGTTCATCTGGTGCAGGGTTTACCCCCTAGCCTCCTGTTCATCTGATGCAGGGTTTACCCCCTAGCCTCCTGTTCATCTGGTGCAGGGTTTACCCCGTAGCCTCCTGTTCATCTGGTGCAGGGTTTACCCCCTAGCCTCCTGTTCATCTGGTGCAGGGTTTACCCCTTAGCCTCCTGCTCATCTGGTGCAGGGTTTACCCCTTAGCCTCCTGTTCATCTGGTGCAGGGTTTATCCCCTAGTCTCCTGTTCATCTGGTGCAGGGTTTACCCCTAGCCTCCTGTTCATCTGGTGCAGAGTTTAACCCCTAGTCTCCTGTTCATCTGGTGCAGGGTTTCCCCCTAGTCTCCTGTTCATCTGGTGCAGGGTTTACCCCCTAGTCTCCTGTTCATCTGGTGCAGGGTTTACCCCCTAGCCTCCTGTTCATCTGGTGCAGGGTTTACCCCCTAGCCTCCTGTTCATCTGGTGCAGGGTTTACCCCTAGCCTCCTGTTCATCTGGTGCAGGGTTTAACCCCTAGCCTCCTGTTCATCTGGTGCAGGGTTTACCCCCTAGCCTCCTGTTCATCTGGTGCAGGGTTTACCCCGTAGCCTCCTGTTCATCTGGTGCAGGGTTTACCCCCTAGCCTCCTGTTCATCTGGTGCAGGGTTTACCCCCTAGTCTCCTGTTCATCTGGTGCAGGGTTTACCCCGTAGCCTCCTGTTCATCTGGTGCAGGGTTTACCCCCTAGCCTCCTGTTCATCTGGTGCAGGGTTTACCCCCTAGCCTCCTGTTCATCTGGTGCAGGGTTTACCCCCTAGCCTCCTGTTCATCTGGTGCAGGGTTTACCCCCTAGCCTCCTGTTCATCTGGTGCAGGGTTTACCCCCTAGCCTCCTGTTCATCTGGTGCAGGGTTTACCCCTAGCCTCCTGTTCATCTGGTGCAGGGTTTACCCCCTAGCCTCCTGTTCATCTGGTGCAGGGTTTACCCCTAGCCTCCTGTTCATCTGGTGCAGGGTTTACCCCTAGCCTCCTGTTCATCTGGTGCAGGGTTTACCCCTAGCCTCCTGTTCATCTGGTGCAGGGTTTACCCCTAGCCTCCTGTTCATCTGGTGCAGGGTTTACCCCCTAGCCTCCTGCTAATCTGGTGCAGGGTTTACCCCCTAGTCTCCTGTTCATCTGGTGCAGGGTTTACCCCTAGCCTCCTGTTCATCTGATGCAGGGTTTACCACCTAGCCTCCTGTTCATCTGGTGCAGGGTTTACCCCCTAGCCTCCTGCTAATCTGGTGCAGGGTTTAACCTCTAGCCTCCTGTTCATCTGGTGCAGGGTTTACCCCCTAGTCTCCTGTTCATCTGGTGCAGGGTTTACCCCCTAGCCTCCTGTTCATCTGGTGCAGGGTTTACCCCCTAGCCTCCTGTTCATCTGGTGCAGGGTTTACCCCCTAGCCTCCTGTTCATCTGGTGCAGGGTTTACCCCCTAGTCTCCTGTTCATCTGGTGCAGGGTTTACCCCCTAGCCTCCTGTTCATCTGATGCAGGGTTTACCCCCTAGCCTCCTGTTCATCTGGTGCAGGGTTTACCCCCTAGCCTCCTGTTCATCTGGTGCAGGGTTTACCCCTAGCCTCCTGTTCATCTGGTGCAGAGTTTACCCCCTAGCCTCCTGTTCATCTGGTGCAGGGTTTACCCCCTAGCCTCCTGTTACCCCCTAGCCTCCTGTTCATCTGGTGCAGGGTTTACCCTCTAGCCTCCTGTTCATCTGGTGCAGGGTTTACCCCCTAGCCTCCTGTTACCCCCTAGCCTCCTGTTCATCTGGTGCAGGGTTTACCCTCTAGCCTCCTGTTCATCTGGTGCAGGGTTTACCCCCTAGCCTCCTGTTACCCCCTAGCCTGCTGTTCATCTGGTGCAGGGTTTACCCTCTAGCCTCCTGTTCATCTGGTGCAGGGTTTACCCCCTAGCCTCCTGTTACCCCCTAGCCTGCTGTTCATCTGGTGCAGGGTTTACCCCCTAGCCTCCTGTTCATCTGGTGCAGGGTTTACCCCTAGCCTCCTGTTCATCTGGTGCAGGGTTTACCCCCTAGCCTCCTGTTCATCTGGTGCAGGGTTTACCCCCTAGCCTCCTGTTCATCTGGTGCAGGGTTTACCCCCTAGCCTCCTGTTCATCTGATGCAGGGTTTACCCCCTAGCCTCCTGTTCATCTGGTGCAGGGTTTACCCCTAGCCTCCTGTTCATCTTGTGCAGGGTTTACCCTCTAGCCTCCTGTTCATCTTGTGCAGGGTTTACCCCCTAGCCTCCTGTTCATCTGGTGCAGGGTTTACCCCCTAGCCTCCTGTTACCCCCTAGCCTGCTGTTCATCTGGTGCAGGGTTTACCCCCTAGCCTCCTGTTCATCTGGTGCAGGGTTTACCCCTAGCCTCCTGTTCATCTGGTGCAGGGTTTACCCCCTAGCCTCCTGTTCATCTGGTGCAGGGTTTACCCCCTAGCCTCCTGTTCATCTGGTGCAGGGTTTACCCCCTAGCCTCCTGTTCATCTGATGCAGGGTTTACCCCCTAGCCTCCTGTTCATCTGGTGCAGGGTTTACCCCTAGCCTCCTGTTCATCTTGTGCAGGGTTTACCCTCTAGCCTCCTGTTCATCTTGTGCAGGGTTTACCCCCTAGCCTCCTGTTCATCTGGTGCAGGGTTTACCCCCTAGCCTCCTGTTCATCTGGTGCAGGGTTTACCCCCTAGCCTCCTGTTCATCTGGTGCAGGGTTTACCCCCTAGCCTCCTGCTCATCTGGTGCCTGACAATAAGAGAGGGAGCTCAAACAGGCACCAATATTCAGATTAGGGGAGACATATGTTATGTTTTATAAAAAAAACACGTTTTAACATTGTAATAATTCATGAATAACCCTCGGTGTAACGTGAAGTAGAGTAGTTTGTGCGTTATTCTCGTTAGATGCTAAATTCATTATTTGCGGAGAAATTAATTAGATACATCAGTGAACCAGTTAACCAGTTAACACACCCCAACAGCGGGCTTGGTTCCATTTAGACTATATTCATATTTGCCTGTATTGGGGGGGCTGTGAGCAGCTGGGGGGTGCTTAGAGAGAGAGAGAGCCTTTTCACTGGCTGCCAGTTCCTACACTCAACTCAATTCACCACTGAGCTGGGGGAGCCTGTGATTTATGAAGCAAACTAATTTGTAAATGAGTGGCGCTCGACTCCAACACGGCCCAAACCTGCTGATGAGAGACAGAGCGAGGGGAGCAAGAGACACTCCAGCTAAAAGCTTCTCTCTAAAGAGACATGGCCCGTCTCACTGGCACACCACAGGTTATTGGTCCACATGCCGATTAGGAACGGGGTAGAGGACAGAGACAACGGCTTCATTATACCAGGCTGGCACAAATACTGGCATTCAACGGGCACAGCGGGCACATGGCATGAGGAGTCTTAATCTCAGACGGGAGGTAGAGGGAGGGGCTGGAGGAGTGACTGGGGGCTTCGGGAGAAAAGAAGAGACTAGAAGAAGAGGTTGTATTTCTCCGATAGGCCCTATAGGAGCTTAACAAATGCATATTTCTGGATAACAGGCAGTGTAAAGCTTCAGTTGTTGATGTGAACATGGTGATCAAATCCTACTCATACCAGCCAATCAGCTGATCCCAATCAGCAGGAGGTAGAGAGGAGAGGAGAGGCTGGAGGGGTGGATATGGAGGGTGGGAGGGAGGGGGGGACATGGGTAGGGAGTTAGTGGGAGGGGGAGGGGTGAGCAGGTGCATCGGAATTCAACTCTCATTGTATATGCATGTGCATGCTGCTCCAAGGAAACCACCAGCAGCCTGGCTTGGGGAGAGAACATAGAGGTGGGAATCACAACACAAGGGCCTGAAGCATAGACATATATTTTAAACTGCCAATCATCTACAGCCGGATTAAGTGGAAAATTCTGGAAGGATGATACTATCTATCTATACATACTCTTGGTAAGGATGATACTGTCGTGTCTTTGGCTATGCTGGATTAAGTGATATGACAAGCTATTCTATAAAATCATTTCTCTTTAATTAATATTACCTGATTCAGCTAATCAGGTAAATGTAATTAACTAGAAAGTCGGGGCACCATGAAATAATGTTTATAGAGCTGTTAACTTCCGAATAAACTCTTAAAGACCCAGTAAACTTTTACATCAATAAGAGTCAATATTTAATCGTAACATTATTTAGTCTCATCTGAAAGTTGTAAATTCTTGGGTATCTTCACGAACCCCGGCTAACAAGTTGAATCAGAAATACAAAATTTGGTTTAATTATTCATTTACTAAATACCGAAATAAATCACACAGAATTACATCTACACAGAATGGATCATACATTGATTACAAATTATGTCATAAAGGAAAACGTCCCTAGCGGACGAAACAGCTATGACAGCTGGTTACACAAAGAAAGGGGGTTGGGTTTGAGTGAAAGAGGGGGAAGACTGAAAAGCAAAAAGGTTTTGTGTCTCTATCGGGCCGTAGGCAGCTATGCTATCGTAAATACAGTATCTTATGCATTCTAAATAACCGGCCATTTCAAAAAGGAGAATGCAATAAATATTTACTCTGAGCTGCACTTCGGTAGATTGGTCGTCGATAGAAGGCAGGTTGGTACAGCATGGATCTCTGGTCCTCTGAAGAATGTCTCTGGTGGTAAACTGGATACGTTGTAGTATTGTTGTGTGTGTTAGACTGGATACGTCGTCCGTCCTTTCCTAGCCCACGTTTACAGCTACTGTTGCTAACTGAACGGCTAGGAGGTATCACGTCTGGAGTGAATAAGAGTTCAAAGTTCATACCAAGTTGCCATACTTTTAAACTCATGCTATATTCTGGCTGGTATATTTTCGAAATTCATCCTTTCGGCATGTTGACCGTCATCTTCATGTTGAAATTCAATGCTAATTTCGTTAGGTTATTAATCTGAGCCCTTTTAACGTAGGACCGTCGCCCTAACGTCCTCGGGAACAGGAAGTTACATTTTCGTAAAGGGGCTTATATAGGGTTGGGAGAGAGGGCCATGTTTAGAGGGCCGTAATTTACAACCCATGTCTGTTCACTTGGGCGGGGCCTCTGAGTGAGCACAGTGGTGTTCTTCTGACAAACCGTTCTCTCATTAAGAAGCTAAATTACATTTAATCTTTTCACAAATAGTTTCATATTTAAAAATTTAAATTGCACAACAATTCCATGTGAATCTGATTCCATGTGAACTAGAATGTGTAGATTTTCCAAGATATAGTTTAGGTTGTCCTGTCATCAGTAATCATGTATCAGACGCCAACTGAACTGACATCATATTCATTAAGTCCCAAAGCATATTTTCAACTGGTTGGATTACCGAAATATGGTTCCGTTAACCATCTTTTTATGTCACCAGACTCTCTCTCAATGTTAACAAAGGGATTTTCAATAGTCACATCGGTAGAGTAGAGAGAGGAAAAAGGGGAAAGGTATTCATGGGGGTCATAAACCTCCCCCATCAGGCCAACGTCATGACAATACTAACTGTATCTATACATACTCTTGGTCAGGATGATACTAACTGTATCTATACATACTCTTGGTCAGGATGATACTAACTGTATCTATACATACTCTTGGTCAGGATGATACTAACTGTATCTATACATACTCTTGGTCAGGATGATACTAACTGTATCTATACATACTCCTGGTAAGGATGATATCAACTGTATCTATACATACTCCTGGTAAAGATGATATTAACTGTATTTATACATACTCCTGGTAAAGATGATATTAACTGTATCTATACATACTCCTGGTAAGGATGATACTAACTGTATCTATACATACTCCTGGTAAAGATGATATTAACTGTATCTACACATACTCCTGGTAAAGATGATACTAACTGTATCTATACATACTCCTGGTAAAGATGATATTAACTGTATCTACACATACTCCTGGTAAAGATGATACTAACTGTATCTACACATACTCATAAGGATTAGTGAGAACATGGATGAACTGTACTGTACCATGACTGGTGTCTACCATGCCAAAGGTCTGTCTATAGATGATCACATGTGCCTTTCCTTCCATCCCGGTCTCATAATCCCCAGCCATCTCCTACTAGTGCTACCACCAGGCAGAGGGCTGGTTGTCCCCAGTCAACACTGGAACTAATGTTCTTCAACAGAATATCTAATGGTGTCTGCCCATATCAAAGAGCTTCCCCTGCCACTGCCTGTTCCAACAGGGCTCCCCATGGCAACAACGTGGTAACCACAGGACAGGGGTCTCCCGTGTGCTAACATCACATCACAGCACCATCGCAACTCAAAGGCCCCTAGCACCACGACAAGGGCCACAAGGACACACACAGAGACTACACCGACCTCACATCGAGATCAATACAGCATATTAGCCGCTGATCACCAAGGTACTGTACGCCTAACAGTCGTTTTGGAGAAATGTAGATATAGATATAAATATAGATATAAATATAGATATAGATATAGATATAAATATAGATATAGATATAAATATAGATGTAAATATAGATATAGATATAGATATAAATATAGATATAGATATAAATATAGATATAGATATAAATATAGATATAAATATAGATATAGATATAGATATAAATATAGATATAGATATATATATAGATATAGATATAAATATAGATATAAATATAGATATAGATATAGATATAAATATAAGAGATGCAGATATGTTGCTTCTTTCTTTCTCTCCATGTTACTGGTCTCCTTTCATAAACTGTGTCTGTATAATCGGCACCAAGTAGACACGGAGGCTGAATGTGATGCAATATAGAGAGATGTATTATACAGTCCTGACAGCCTAGAGAGGGAGAGAAGGAAATTAGTGTGTGTGTGTTTGGGGGGGGGGGGAAAGCCTCCTCTAGGCAGTGTAATAACCTGGAATAACAGTGGAATAACCTTTTAAATCATGTTTGACTTTTTTAAGTTGGACACAGTGGCGGTCTTGGCAATATCTGCACACTGATATTAAAGCCAGTTTCTGGCTGTAATCTAATTGCTTTGTTTGACGGTTCGCAATATGACCCCCCCTCCCACTTAACCCCCCTCATCCCCACCCCCTACCTGCCCGCGGTAGCCTCTCCATCCCCCCTGAGACCCCACGTCTCCCCTCTGCTTCGCCCTGGCCCTGACACTGGTTGCTAATGGTCCCTCTGTTGGGAGAGGGCCAGAGGCAACAACAAGATGCAGCAAAGGGACCCTTCTGTTGAAGCCCTGTTTAATATGCAGAATACTTTATGTCCTGCATAGAGAGGAGAGGAGAGGAGGGCTCTTTGTGCTTTATAAACAGACAGACAGTGTGGAGATTGTTAACTGTCTGTCCCTGTCTGCTCTGTCTTGGTGTGGCAGACTCCAGCTGCTAGCCATGACTGTTGGAGTGAGTGACGGGCCAACGGCAGTGTGTTGGGATAGACACTAGAGAGATGAGTAGCAGACACACACTGACTCATTAACCCACACAGGGATGAAATGACCCAAAATACAGAAAGACTTTCCTCCTGTCTCATCTTCAGAGGTATGGCACACAAATGATCACACACACACACACACATCAAGCTTATATCAAGCACATTGACTCCGGTACCCACTGTATATAACCTCCCCATTGACTCTGTACTGGTACCCCCTGAATATAACCACCCCATTGACTCCGGTACCCCCTGTATATAACCTCCCCATTGACTCTGTACTGGTACCCCCTGTATATAACCTCCCCATTGACTCCGGTACCCCCTGTATATAACCTCCCCATTGACTCCGGTAACCCCTGTATATAACCTCCACATTGACTCTGGTACCCCCTGTATATAACCTCCCCATTGACTCTGGTACCCCTGTATATAACCTCCCCATTGACTCTGGTACCCCTGTATATAACCTCCCCATTGACTCCGGTACCCCCTGTATATAACCTCCCCATTGACTCCGGTACCCCCTGTATATAACCTCCCCATTGACTCTGGTACCCCTGTATATAACCTCCCCATTGACTCCGGTACCCCCTGTATATAACCTCCCCATTGACTCCGGCACCCCCTGTATATAACCTCCCCATTGACTCTGGTACCCCTGTATATAACCTCCCCATTGACTCTGGTACCCCTGTATATAACCTCCCCATTGACTCTGGTACCCCCTGTATATAACCTTCCCATTGACTCCAGTACCCCCTGTATATAACCTCCCCATTGACTCTGGTACCCCCTGTATATAACCTCCCCATTGACTCTGTACTGGTACCCCCTGTATATAACCTCCCCATTGACTCTGGTACCCCCTGTATATAACCTCCCCATTGACTCTGTACTGGTACCCCCTGTATATAACCTCCACATTGACTCCGGTACCCCCTGTATATAACATCCACATTGACTCCGGTACCCCCTGTATATAACCTCCACATTGACTCCGGTACCCCCTGTATATATCCTCCCCATTGACTCCGGTACCCCCTGTATATAACCTCCCCATTGACTCCGGTATCCCTGTATATAACCTTCCCATTGACTCTGTACTGGTACCCCCTGTATATAACCTCCCCATTGACTCTGGTACCCCTGTATATAACCTCCCCATTGACTCTGGTACCCCCTGTATATAACCTCCCCATTGACTCTGGTACCCCTGTATATAACCTTCCCATTGACTCTGTACTGGTACCCCCTGTATATAACCTCCCCATTGACTCTGGTACCCCTGTATATAACCTCCCCATTGACTCTGGTACCCCCTGTATATAACCTCCCCATTGACTCTGGTACCCCTGTATATAACCTCCCCATTGACTCTGGTACCCCCTGTATATAACCTCCACATTGACTCCGGTACCCCCTGTATATAACCTCCACATTGACTCCGGTACCCCCTGTATATAAACACCCCATTGACTCTGTACTGGTACCCCTGTATATAACCTCCACATTGACTCCGGTACCCCCTGTATATAACCTCCACATTGACTCCGGTACCCCCTGTATATAACCTCCACATTGACTCCGGTACCCCCTGTATATAACCTCCACATTGACTCCGGTACCCCCTGTATATAACCTCCCCATTGACTCTGGTACCCCCTGTATATAACCTTCCCATTGACTCTGGTACCCCCTGTATATAACCTCCCCATTGACTCCGGTACCCCCTGTATATAACCTCCCCATTGACTCCGGTACCCCCTGTATATAACCTCCCCATTGACTCCGGTACCCCCTGTATATAACCTCCCCATTGACTCCGGTACCCCCTGTATATAACCTCCCCATTGACTCCGGTACCCCTGTATATAACCTCCCCATTGACTCTGGTACCCCTGTATATAACCTCCCCATTGACTCCGGTACCCCCTGTATATAACCTCCTCATTGACTCCGGTACCCCCTGTATATAACCTCCCCATTGACTCCGGTACCCCCTGTATATAACCTCCCCATTGACTCCGGTACCCCTGTATATAACCTCCCCATTGACTCTGGTACCCCCTGTATATAACCTTCCCATTGACTCCGGTACCCCCTGTATATAACTTCCCCATTGACTCTGGTACCCCCTGTATATAACCTCCCCATTGACTCTGTACTGGTACCCCCTGTATATAACCTCCCCATTGACTCTGGTACCCCCTGTATATAACCTCCCCATTGACTCTGTACTGGTACCCCCTGTATATAACCTCCACATTGACTCCGGTACCCCCTGTATATAACCTCCACATTGACTCCGGTACCCCCTGTATATATCCTCCCCATTGACTCCGGTACCCCCTGTATATAACCTCCCCATTGACTCCGGTACCCCTGTATATAACCTTCCCATTGACTCTGTACTGGTACCCCCTGTATATAACCTCCCCATTGACTCTGGTACCCCTGTATATAACCTCCCCATTGACTCTGGTACCCCCTGTATATAACCTCCCCATTGACTCTGGTACCCCTGTATATAACCTTCCCATTGACTCTGTACTGGTACCCCCTGTATATAACCTCCCCATTGACTCTGGTACCCCTGTATATAACCTCCCCATTGACTCTGGTACCCCCTGTATATAACCTCCCCATTGACTCTGGTACCCCTGTATATAACCTCCCCATTGACTCTGGTACCCCCTGTATATAACCTCCACATTGACTCCGGTACCCCCTGTATATAACCTCCACATTGACTCCGGTACCCCCTGTATATAACCTCCCCATTGGCTCTGTACTGGTACCCCTGTATATAACCTCCACATTGACTCCGGTACCCCCTGTATATAACCTCCACATTGACTCCGGTACCCCCTGTATATAACCTCCACATTGACTCCGGTACCCCCTGTATATAACCTCCACATTGACTCCGGTACCCCCTGTATATAACCTCCCCATTGACTCCGGTACCCCCTGTATATAACCTCCCCATTGACTCCGGTACCCCCTGTATATAACCTCCCCATTGACTCCGGTACCCCTGTATATAACCTCCCCATTGACTCCGGTACCCCTGTATATAACCTCCCCATTGACTCTGGTACCCCTGTATATAACCTCCCCATTGACTCCGGTACCCCCTGTATATAACCTCCCCATTGACTCCGGTACCCCCTGTATATAACATCCCCATTGACTCCGGTACCCCCTGTATATAACCTCCCCATTGACTCCGGTACCCCTGTATATAACCTCCCCATTGACTCTGGTACCCCTGTATATAACCTCCCCATTGACTCCGGTACCCCCTGTATATAACCTCCCCATTGACTCCGGTACCCCCTGTATATAACCCCATTATTGTGATGTCATTTTCTTGTGATCCTTTCTGATATTTAAATTTGTTTTACTTTAGTCTATTTAGTAAATATTTTCTTAACTCTAATTCTAGAACTGCATTGTTGGTTAAGGGCTTGTAAGTAAGCATTTCACGGTAAGGTCTACACCTGTCATAAGCATCGCATGTGACAAATATCATTTGATTTGATTTGATTCAATCTCAATGGAAGGCTGGTCATGTGTCAGCACATCTCTCATGGTCTACAGCTACCCTCAAACATGTGGAGTGAAATCCCTGTCAACTCTGAGGGAGGTAAAGTCACACCTGCAGCCCCAGCCTCAACCTCTCCATCCCAGGCAGCCTCAGCCTCTCCATCCCAGGCAGCCTCAGCCTCTCCATCCCAGGCAGCCTCAGCCTCTCCATCCCAGGCAGCCTCAGCCTCTCCTTCCCAGGCAGCCTATCCATCCATCCCGGGCAGCTTCAGCCTCTCCATCCCAGGCAGCCTCTCCATCCATCCCAAGCAGCCTCTCCTTCCATCCCAGGCAGCCTCTCCATCCATCCCAGGCAGCCTCTCCATCCATCTCAGGCAGCCTCAGCCTATCCATCCATCTCAGGCAGCCTCAGCCTCTCCATCCCATGCAGCCTCAGCCTCTCCATCCCAGGCAGCCTCAGCCTCTCCATCCCAGGCAGCCTCAGCCTCTCCATCCCAGGCAGCCTCAGCCTCTCCATCCCAGGCAGCCTCAACCTCTCCATCCCAGGCAGCCTCAACCTCTCCATCCCATGCAGCCTTAGCCTCTCCATCCCAGGCAGTCTCAGCCTCTTCATCCCAGGAAACCCCAGACTCTCCATCCCAGGCAGCCTCAGCCTCTCCATCCCAGGCAGCCTCAACCTCTCCATCCCATGCAGCCTCAGCCTCTCCATCCCAGGCAGCCTTAGTGTAAACCATACAGTCACCCTACCGGACAAGCTAAACACCTTTTTCTCAATTTTCGAGCACAATGACCCTGAGCTGCCGAGGAGAGCCCCTGATGACAACACGGACTACATACTCACGGTCCCCACTGAAGACGTAGGTAAGCCATTAAAACGTGTTAACTCTCGCAAGGCTGCCGGACCAGACGGCATCCTTCGTCGTGCCCTCAGACCATGTGCAGACCAGCTGGCTGGTGTGTTCTCTGACATGTTCAATCTCTCTCTAGCTCAGGCCACTACACTCACCTGCTTCAAGATGTCCACTGTCATCCCTGTGCCCAAGAAAGGGAAAGTAACTGAACTGAATGACTACTGACCAGTAGCACTCACTTCAGTCATCATGAAGTGCTTCAAGAGGCTAGTCAATGACCATACCACCTCCTCCCTCCCCGACACACTCCACCCTCTCCAATTCGCCTGACAGGTCCACGGACGACGCAATCGCCATTGCACTGCACACTGCCCTTACCCACCTGGACAAAAGCAATGCATATGTGAGGATGCTGTTCATAGACTACAGCTCTGCCTTCAATACCATAGTGTCCTATCAGCTCATTACAAAGCTCACAGCCCTGGGTCTGAACTCCTCCCTATGCAACTGGGTCCTGGACTTCCTAAAGGGCCGCCCCCAGGTGATGAAGGTAGGCAACATTACCTCCGCGACACTGATTCTTAACACGGGGCCCCACAGGGGTGCGTCTTCATTCCCCTCCTGTATTCCGTGTAGACCCATACCTACGTGACATCACACAGTTCAAAATACATCCTCAAGTTCACTGACGACTCAACAGTAGTAGGCCTGATACCAACAACAACAACAACCGGATGGCTTACAGGGAGGAGGAAGGCACTCTGACAGTGTGGTGCCAGGTAAACAACCTCTTCCTCAACGTCAACAAAACAAAGGAGCTGATTGTGGACTTCAGGAGGAACCAGGGTAAACACGCCCCCATCCTCATCAATGGGGCCGCTGTGGAGACAGTTGATAACTTCAAATTCCTCGACGTACACATCTCAGAGAAGCTGAAATGGTCAAACCACATGGACACCAGGATGCTAAAGAAGTTTGGCCCTCAAATACTGTTAGGCTGCATCACAGCCTGGTACGGCAACTCCGCCGCCGCGGGCCGCAGGGCATTTCAGAGGGTGATACGTGCAGCCGAACGCACCATTGGGTGCACACTGCCTGACCTACAGGACACCTACAACACCAGGTGTCTCAGGAAGGCCAAGAAGATCATCAGCGACACCAGCAATGCCCTGTTGTCCCCGCTTCCATCACTACAGTACAGGAGCATCATGGTGAAGACTGACAGACTGGCCAATAGCTTCTACCCTCAAACCATCAGGCTGCTGAACAGCCACCACTAGTCAGCTACCTGCTCCCCCCTCCCCTCTGCTACTCCACCTATGAACATGAACATTCCTCACACCCTCTCAGGGTGTGGCTGCAGGGTCAGAAGGGGTGGTGGTAATGGAGAGGGAGAGGAGAGGAGAGAGGAGGGGAGAGGCAGCAGAACAGACCTGTTAATTAGTGTACCACTAGTGTCTCCATAATGAGCTCTAATTACCTGAGCGTGGCATCAGCCATACGGCAATGGCCTGGCTACCGCCACACTTCGTACCACCTGTCCCAGAATGAGAACCACAGGACAGCACCTCGTACAGGAGGAGAGAGAGAGAAAGAAAGAAAATGAGAGAGAAATAGAGTGAGAGAGAGGAAGAAAGAGAGAGAAATAGTGAATGGAGAGAGAGAGAGAGAGAGAAAGAGAGAGAGAGAGAGAGAGAGAGAGAGAGAGAGAGAGAGAGAGAGAAATTGAGTGAGAGAGGAAGGAAGAGAGAGAGAGAGAGAGAGAATGGAGAGATAGCATGGTGTGTTGTGTATGGTTACAGACGGCTGCTGGTCTCGAGTGGCCCAGTTAAGTGATGTACCTGGGATTAGAGCTGGGTCTAATTGGCCCACTGGGCACCTGGTACTGGGCTGGGAGGGGGCTAAGAGAAGGGCTGGAGAAGGGCCGCTGTGACAGCTAACTACTTCCTCACCACATAAATCATCCATCCAATGATTCCACGTTCTCCCATAACTTTGTATCTTCAGCATGCTCCTGCATCTCAACATTATACACCTCTATCATTAACACAGTGCTGTATCTCAACATACCTATCATTAACACCATGTTGTATCTCAACATTATATATCTCTGTCATTAACACCATGCTATATCTCAACATTATATATCCATGTCATTAACACCATGCTGCATCTCAACATTATATATCCATGTCATTAACACCATGCTGTATCTCAACATACCTGTCATTAACACCATGCTATATCTCAACATTATATATCCATGTCATTAACACCATGCTGTATCTCAACATACCTGTCATTAACACCATGCTATATCTCAACATTATATATCCATGTCATTAACACCATGCTGTATCTCAACATACCTGTCATTAACACCATGCTATATCTCAACATTATATATCCATGTCATTAACACCAGGCTGTATCTCAACATTATATATCTCTGTCATTAACACCATGCTGTATCTCAACATACCTGTCATTAACACCATGCTATATCTCAACATTATATATCCATGTCATTAACACCATGCTATATCTCAACATACCTGTCATTAACACCATGCTATATCTCAACATTATATATCCATGTCATTAACACCATGCTATATCTCAACATACCTGTCATTAACACCATGCTATATCTCAACATTATATATCCATGTCATTAACACCATGCTATATCTCAACATTATATATCCATGTCATTAACACCATGCTGTATCTCAACATTATATATCCATGTCATTAACACCAGGCTGTATCTCAACATTATATATCCATGTCATTAACACCATGCTGTATCTCAACATTATATATCCATGTCATTAACACCATGCTGTATCTCAACATTATATATCCATGTCATTAACACCAGGCTGTATCTCAACATTATATGCCTCTATCATTAACACCAGGCTGTATCTCAACATACCTATCATTAACACCATACAAGCCTTCTCAGCACAGGAACCAGCTTTACTGGGATTGATTTGACTATTGTTATGACATTGTCCTACACCACTTTACTCATTTACATTTTATAAGCTTGGTTTAATCACAGTACCCATTCTGACTCCGAAGTGGTTCATAATGTCCCTATGTATAATCCCTCTCTGATTCTATGCTGCAATTTATGCTGAACAGTAGGCTGCATAGCTTTGTTGTAAACAGGATAGCAGTGGATTACAGTGGTTCACATAGGGAGTCATCCGCCCTCCCACAGGTGTGTGTTACCATAGAGCGCGGTGAACTCTGTGTCCCCTATGGACCTCAGCTGACATTTCTCATCCTATACCTCCCTGAGGGGCACTGTGGCAGGGCTTCTCTCTCTCTCTCTCTCTCTCTCTCTCTCTCTCTCTCTCTCTCTCTCTCTCTCTCTCTCTCTCTCTCTCTCTCTCT
>NC_074697.1:9216783-9224789 GCF_029448725.1 Salvelinus fontinalis
ACACTCAGTCCTAGCAAGCTCAATGCTCGCACTCAGTCCCAGACAGCTCACTGCTCACACTCAGTCCCCGCAAGCTCACTGCTCACACTCAGTCCCCGCAACCTCACTGCTCGCACTCAGTCCCAGCAAGCTCACTGCTCGCACTCAGTCCCAGCAAGCTCACTGCTCGCACTCAGTCCCCGCAACCTCACTGCTCGCACTCAGTCCCAGCAAGCTCACTGCTCACACTCAGTCCCAGACAGCTCACTGCTCACACTCAGTCCCAGACAGCTCACTGCTCACACTCAGTCCCAGACAGCTCACTGCTCACACTCAGTCCCAGACAGCTCACTGCTCACACTCAGTCCCAGACAGCTCACTGCTCACACTCAGTCCCAGCCAGCACACTGCTCACACTCAGTCCCAGACAGCCCACTGCTCACACTCAGTCCCAGCAAGCTCACTGCTCACACTCAGTCCCAGCAAGCTCACTGCTCACACTCAGTCCCAGCAAGCTCACTGCTCACACTCAGTCCCAGCAAGCTCACTGCTCACACTCAGTCCCAGCAAGCTCACTTTTCACACTCAGTCCCAGCCAGCACACTGCTCACACTCAGTCCCAGCCAGCTCACTGCTCACACTCAGTCCCAGCAAGCTCACTGCTCACACTCAGTCCCAGCCAGCACACTGCTCACACTCAGTCCCAGCCAGCACACTGCTCACACTCAGTCCCAGCCAGCACACTGCTCACACTCAGTCCCAGCAAGCTCACTGCTCACACTCAGTCCCAGCAAGCTCACTGCTCACACTCAGTCCCAGCAAGCTCACTGCTCACACTCAGTCCCAGACAGCCCACTGCTCACACTCAGTCCCAGCAAGCTCACTGCTCACACTCAGTCCCAGCAAGCTCACTGATCACACTCAGTCCCAGCAAGCTCACTGCTCACACTCAGTCCCAGACAGCACACTGCTCACACTCAGTCCCAGCAAGCTCACTGCTCACACTCAGTCCCCTTAAGCTCACTGCTCACACTCAGTCCCAGCAAGCTCACTGCTCACACTCAGTCCCAGCAAGCTCACTGCTCACACTCAGTCCCCTTAAGCTCACTGCTCACACTCAGTCCCAGACAGCACACTGCTCACACTCAGTCCCAGCAAGCTCACTCTTCGGACGAAGAGGAGGAGGACAACCGTTACAGTATTCAAGGAAAACTACAGTAAAACTACTGTTATCTGTAGTTCTGTCTCCGGAGTATTCAAGGAAAACTACAGTAAAACTACTGTTATCTGTAGATCTGTCTCCAGAGTATACAAGGAAAACTACAGTAAAACTACTGTTATCTGTAGATCTGTCTCCAGAGTATACAAGGAAAACTACAGTAAAACTACTGTTATCTGTAGTTCTGTCTCCAGAGTATACAAGGAAAACTACAGTTATGCAGGAAGGCTATAATCCTCTCCTGAGCAGTGTGTGTGTGTGTGTGTGTGTGTGTGTGTGTGTGTGTGTGTGTGTGTGTGTGTGTGTGTGTGTGTGTGTGTGTGTGTGTGTGTGTGTGTGTGTGTGTGTGTGTGTGTGTGTGTGTGTGTGTGTGTGTGTGTGTTTGTGTGTGTGGCTGGCAGCTATGGGGAGAAGGGGCGGTGGCAGTGTCTGGGTGGTCTAGAGGAGAGGAGAGAGAGGCATTGAGAATGAATCAAAACGAGGGGGCTTTCTCAGAGGGGTAAAAGCTCCTGTGTGTCTCCAGCAGATGGACCATTGTCTGTGGGAGTCGTGGGGACAGGGCACTGAGGGGTTCTCTTGTACCCAGCGTGGCCCTATCTTCATCCCCTATTTCACCTCTCCGTGTCCCCCCATGGCCTTGGCCTTTTGTCCTGCTCGGTTTTGTTTGCTGTTGTTTTTGTGCTTCCCTTAAGTATCCCTTTCAGAACAAAAGCAAGAAGCATTAATTTTAGGGTCCTGTTTGTCTTTATTCCCTGGTTGTTTTGTGTTGTCTGCGGAACAAGTAGAGGGTCGGTTGTGACAGGAGACAGCAGAATGCTGAGTCTAGTTATTCCACTGTGTTCCACATTATGTTGCATGACCCTGTTGTCCCTCCTCCCTCCTACACATCAACTCAGATCCACTGCTCACGAACTCCACTGTGGGATAACTACTACTCTCTAGCAGATGAACACAGCAGACAGACATCCTTGACATTATCGTTAAATATAGAACTGCGGCCATCTCCTTCAAACTGTGAAGTTGAGACCAGTGTATGTCCTCACTGAATCCTATATTTTCCTCGGGACATTAATTTAAGCCATATGGTTACATTTTCCTGGCCGTTAGTGGTTTGCCGTCTTGCTCTGCTAGAGTTATTCATTACATCAGTGTTGAACTGACATCAGGATCAGTGGGAGAGCTCCACCACACCACTTGGAAACATTTCCTAGCAAACGAAGATAAAGCACCATCCCCATGTGTCAGTGTTACAGAAGTGGCAGAAGTTGGCATGCTCTACCAAATACCTCCTTCCTGTCAGATAGCAAACAGAGACACTGAGCTCCTCTGTTCGGAGGAGACGGGGTGGAGGGGGTACAATCACAGATGGGGGTCCTCACATGTTACCCTAAATCTAACCTGGAGGTTTGGGATGAAGAGAAGTGAATCTGGCTTTAGAAAAGAGATCAAAATGATTAATGACTTCCTATAAAAGCTGCAGTTAATGACAGTTATAAATTACAGATGGTGGAGTGAGATTCTCGTATAATTAGAGTGGTGGAGGGAGGCAAGACTGGGACTGGCCCTGGGTCGGAGGCAGGGAGTAGGGTAAGGTAGGAAGTGGGCAGGGCTGATGGGGAGGCCTGGTCTATTTATGTGGTGGGGCCAGAACACAATCCAGGGTAAAGCCTAGTTCAGGGCCAGGACCCAGCCTACTGCATGTTGTAACACGAGTTTACACTAGGACTTAACCCCTTAGAGTCGAATGACACACTGGTGCGTCAATCTAAATGACCTAACAAAGAACTCCCAGTCAAAAACCATCAGTGTAAACTAGAGATATATTTTTTTCAATCCACTGCATCTGCCAGTGTCACACTTCCACATCTGCGGTGAAAGGTGGCAGAGCTAGAGTAGTGTTTGTCAGACCATGAGACATTCCCGAAAATTGGTCTCACATTTAAACGTCTGTAGCCTCCGAATGGTTTGCCCTAAAAACTATTATGAACAAAAATGAACACAATAGTATTCTCCGTTTTGCACTACGACCCCCAAGAGTGTCACAGGATTCATCTGAAGGTAACCAGTTTTAAAAAATGTATGGAAGTATGAAGGAAGTTTTATGCCTAAATGTGAGTGATATATATTGTGAATAATATATTTTGATGTGAAGATAAGAAAACTATGAAATAACACATAAGGAATCTTGTAGTAACCAAAAAAGTGTTAAACAAATTAAAATATACTTTATGTTTTAGATTATTCAAAGTAGCCACCCTTTGGCTTGATGACAGCTTTGAAAACTCTTGGAATTCTCTCAACCAGCTTCACGAGGTAGTCACCTGGAACACATTTTAAATTAACTGGTGTGCCTTGTTAAAACTTAATTTGTGGAATTTATTTCCTTCTTAATGTGTTTGAGACAATCAGTTGTATTGTGACAAGGTAGGGTTGGTATACAGAAGAAAGCCTTATTTGGTAAAAGACCATGTCCATATTATGGCAAGAACAGCTCAAATAAGCAAAGAGAAATGACAGTCCATCATTACTTTAAGACATGGAAATCTTTGAACGTTTATTCAAGTTGTAGACCCAGAGTTACCTCTGCTGCAGAGGACAAATTCATTAGAGTTACCAGCCTCAGACATTGCAGTCCAAATAAATGCTTAACAGAGTTCAAGTAACAGACACATCTCAACATCAACTGTTCAGAGGAGACTGTGTGATTCAGGCCTTCATGGTCGAATTGCTGCAAAGAAACCACTACTGAAGGACACCAATAACAAGAAAATATTTGCTTGGGCCAAGAAACACGAGCAATGGATATTAGACCGGTGTCCTTTCGTCTGATGAGTCAAAATGTTAGATTTTTGGTTCCATCCGCTGTGTCTTTGTGAAACGGATGATCTCCGCATGTGTGGTTCCCACCGTGAAGCATAGAGGCGGAGTTGCGATGGTGTGGGGGTGCTTGCTGGTGACACTGTCAGTCATTTATTTAGAATTTGAGGCACACTTAACCAGCATTGCTACCACAGCATTATGCAGTGATACACCGTCCCATCTGGTTTGCGGTTAGTGGGACTATCATTTGTTTTTCAACAGGACAATGATCAAAAACACATCCAGGCTGTGTAAGGGCTATTTGATCAATAATGATAGTTATACCTGGCCTCCATAATCACCAAACCTCAACCCAATTGAGATGGTTTGGGAGGAGTCGGACCGCAGAGTGAAGGAAAAGCAGCCAACAAGTGCTCAGCATATGTGGGAACATATTCAAGACTGTTGGAAAAGCATTCTAGGTAAAGCTGGTTGAGAGAATGCAAAGAGTGTGCAAAGTTGTCATCAAGGCAAAGGGTGGCTAATTTGAAGAATCTAAAATATAAAATCTATTCTGATTTTGTTTCACACTTGGATACTACATGATTCCATATGTGTTATTTAATAGTTTTGATGTCTTCACTATAAATAGTAAACATAAATAAAAACCCTTGAATGAGTGGGTGTTCTAAAACTTTTGAATTGGTAGTGTATATAGAAAAAGACTCAGGAAATATATACATATCATATTTCCAGATGTGTATTTTATTTTGTATATCTCCTAGATTTAGGAGAGACTTTAAAACCTTGTTTCTTATGAAGTAATTTGTGACTGCCCTTTTGCCATTTATGAATGTGTTATTCAATGTGTTTCTATGGGCTATAGTAGTAAAGGACAAAATCAAAATTGTATCACATTTTATTTACTTTCTTTTTTTTTGATAACTAAAGGGCTCCTTAAATTCAAAATAAAATACTAAATTATCCCCCCCCCCCCCCCCACCGAATTGGACTGGCTCATATGGAAATGTGATATAGACTTACAATATAATATTCAAAGTATATGGCACACAGTAAGCCCTAATAATACATCTTTAAGACCGCTAGAGGTCATAGATTAATTACAAAGGCATACATATGTAGCATATTAATACACACTCTCCCTGTACAAATAAACCATCTTCTTCGTGAGCAGAGACTCTTATGGCTCAACTAATCATTAGGGCCAAACGCCCCATATTTGGGTTATTGATTGTTTTCACAATATCTTCCAGAGAGACAGACAGAGAGACAGCATAGCAGTCTCAGACAGAATGGTAAACAGGGTTAATCTTGCCTTCCTACACAGTCCCACACAGTCATTAGGCGATTCATCAGCAAGGCCAGGGTGAGGTGCACGGTGCAACCTGTGACATGTGTGGACAGAGTGTCGCCCCAGAGTGGCCCCGGGGCAAAAGGTCCTGATGGCCAAGGCCTGCCCTGAGGATGTCCCTGGGGTCAGGGGTCAAGTCAATGGACTGCCTTAATGCACTCCCTTCCCTCATCTACATCAGAGGGGGGATTAGGGAGATTTAACGATGGCCGCACCCAGTCCGGACATTGCTCTAGATTGGAACCGTGTATGTGGTAATGTGAAGCTGTGTGTGAAGAAATATTCTGCTATTTATACTTTGCGAAGCTGAGAGAAATAGTGTTTAAATATTGTGCATCAGTTATGGTGTTGTGCTTGCTTTAAAATGGTGAGGTCACTACTCTGCTGTTTTTGGCTTTAACACTATTGGCTCAGAGCAGTGGGTAGAGATGAGGTGTGATATTATGCCACAACCACACACACAACCACACACACACACACACACACACACACACACACACACACACACACACACACACACACACACACACACACACACACACACACACACACACACACACACACACACACACACACACACACGTCTCTCTATTATGCATGGGAATACTTGGGAACAGATTTCCAAAATGAAAATCACTTGGAGCTGATTGCCTGGTGATTTTCCAGTTTATACATTTCTGTTCAACAACATAATATTCAGAGATTTTTGCTTAGAAAACTTTGTGAGGCAAATAAAACAGTACACGGCCCAAATTCGGGCCGCCAGTTGGAGAACACTGTCCTACATGACAAAAGCTCTCTGGGCTACTTAGGTTGTGTCTACACTTGACACTTACATGTGACTTCTGCTGTCAGAATATGAAAATCACATTGAAAAGTCAGGTCTAGAAGCACAAACGTCACTTTGTGGCCTGATTTTGTTGAGATCTGTCTGAGTGCTTCAGTATGTATTTCTCTGCCCTGAACATAATTCAGATGCAACACTGATTATCAGATTCATGTGTCAATACATTATAATATGTGGTGGGTTATGTAGCACATATTCAACTGTAATGTAGTCTTGGAAACGCTAAATATTGTCTTCGGTGAAAGTTATGCCTCTTCTCCTCTTCTCCACTACTGCCTCTTATCCTCTTCTCCTCTACTGCCTCTTCTCCACTACTGCCTCTTCTCCTCTTCTCCACTACTGTCTCTTCTCCTATTCTCCACTACTGCCTCTTCTCCTCTTCTCCACTACTGCCTCTTCTCCTCTTCTCCACTACTGTCTCTTATCCTATTCTCCACTACTGCCTCTTCTCCTCTTCTTCACTACTGCCTCTTCTCCTCTTCTCCACGACTGCCTCTTCTCCTCTTCACCTCTACTCCACTACTGCCTCTTCTCCACTACTGCCTCTTCTCCACTAATGCCTCTTCTCCACTACTGCCTCTTCTCCTCGTCTCCATTACTGCCTCTTCTCCTCTTCTCCACTAGTGTCTCTTCTCCTCTTCTCCTCTTCTCCACTACTGCCTCTTCTCCTCTTCTCCACTACTGCCTCTTCTCCTCTTCTCCACTACTGTCTCTTCTCCGCTTCTCCTCTTCTCAACTACTCCACTACTGCCTCTTCTCCTCTTCTCCACTACTGCCTCTTCTCCTCTTCTCCACTACTGCCTCTTCTCCTCTTCTCCATGACTGCCTCTTCTCCTCTTCTCCACGACTGCCTCTTCTCCTCTTCTACACTACTGCCTCTTCTCATCTTCTCCACTACTGCCTTTTCTCCTCTTCTCCACTACTGCCTCTTCTCCTCTTCTCCACTACTGCCTCTTCTCCACTACTGCCTCTTCTCCTCTTCTCCACTACTGCCTCTTCTCTTCTCCACTACTGCCTTTTCTCCTCTTCTCCACTACTGCCTCTTCTCCTCTTCTCCACTACTGCCTCTTCTCCACTACTGCCTCTTCTCCTCTTCTCCACTACTGCCTCTTCTCCACTACTGCCTCTTCTCCACTACTGCCTCCTCTCCTCTTCTCCACTACTGCCTCTTCTCCTCTTCTCCACTACTGCCTCTTCTCCTCTTCTCCACTACTGCCTCTTCTCCACTACTGCCTCTTCTCCTCTTCTCCACTACTGCCTCTTCTCCACTACTGCCTCTTCTCCACTACTGCCTCTTCTCCTCTTCTCCACTACTGCCTCTTCTCCTCTTCTCCACTACTGCCTCTTCTCCTCTTCTCCACTACTGCCTCTTCTCCTCTTCTCCACTACTGCCTCTTCTCCACTACTGCCTCTTCTCCTCTTCTCCACTACTGCCTCTTCTCCACTACTGCCTCTTCTCCACTACTGCCTCTTCTCCTCTTCTCCACTACTGCCTCTTCTCCTCTTCTCCACTACTGCCTCTTCTCCTCTTCTCCACTACTGCCTCTTCTCCTCTCCTCCACTACTGCCTCTTCTCCTCTTCTCCACTACTCCATCTTCTCCACTACTGTCTCTTCTTCTCTTCTCCACTACTACCCCTTCTCCTCTTCTCCTCTTCTCCACTACTGCATCTCCTCATCTTCTCCACTACTGCCTCTTCTCCTCTTATCCTCGCCATCCAACTGTCACGGTTCATGAATCCACTGCCTCACTCTCTCTTTTCTCTCTCTCTCTCTCTCTCTCTCTCTCGC
>NC_074697.1:9225289-9235289 GCF_029448725.1 Salvelinus fontinalis
TGCCCAGGAGAGAGACAGGCTGGGAACAGCTACTGTGGGGTTATTCTCTGATAGAATAGAAACCGTCTCCTATCCACCATTCCACTGGGATGCACCAACTAAAAGTCATTGAAGATACACAGAAGCATACCTTGTAGTCATTAGATATTCATCAGCTGTTTATTCACTAACACAAAGGAGTCTTTCACAGACTCCCTAAACAAGGGTGAGGTCCATTGTGACTGTCCTTAGAGAGTGTATGTAAACATGACTGTCCTTAGAGAGCGTATGTAAACATGACTGTCCACTCCACCTGCCTTTTAGCTCCAGTGTGTGTGTGTGTGTGTGTGTGTGTGTGTGTGTGTGTGTGTGTGTGTGTGTGTGTGTGTGTGTGTGTGTGTGTGTGTGTGTGTGTGTGTGTGTGTGTGTGTGTGTGTGTGTGTGTGTGTGGTGGTGTGTGTGTGTGTGTGTGTGTGTGTGTGGTTTGAACCAGACAAAAGGCCCTGTGAGAGGGATGCCACACAGCGAGCCTTAGACAGGCAGGCCATGTGCCGTCCCCCTGTGCATGTTTAAATATGGAACATGTATGAAAGGCCATTCACCTTATAGTGACCCCAGACCTGGTACTGTCTGTCTGGCTCGGCAGGGCATGGTTTAGGAAGCCCCCACTGCCTTCTGCTCTTATTTTTGTTCTGCACAGTGTCTTCGAGTGCTGGGGAGCTGTCTTTTCTAAACATGCCACGCAGATAGGACCACTCCCTTCCCTTGAAGCATACAGCATATAACACAGCCCTCTTTCTATGCTTCATAAAAAGGCCAGGCAGATAAAAGCGCTCACTACCCCTCAGTCCCCAAAACAGGGAGGATGGATAACACCACCGGGGGGGGGGGATTTCTGATTCCTGATTCCCAGTCTTCCAGTTCCAACCTCTCTGCAGAGCAGTAAATCCTGTCCCAGGCAGGCTGCTGTGGCAGAGCAGTAAATCCTGTCCCAGGCAGGCTGCTGTGGCAGAGCAGTAAATCCTGTCCCAGGCAGGCTGCTGTGGCAGAGCAGTAAATCCCGTCCCAGGCAGGCTGCTGTGGCAGAGCAGTAAATCCTGTCCCAGGCAGGCTGCTGTGGCAGAGCAGTAAATCCTGTCCCAGGCAGGCTGCTGTGGCAGAGCAGTAAATCCTGTCCCAGGCAGGCTGCTGTGGCAGAGCAGTAAATCCCGTCCCAGGCAGGCATCTGTGGCAGAGCAGTAAATCCCGTCCCAGGCAGGCATCTGTGGCAGAGCAGTAAATCCTGTCCCAGGCAGGCTGCTGTGGCAGAGCAGTAAATCCTGTCCCAGGCAGGCTGCTGTGGCAGAGCAGTAAATCCTGTCCCAGGCAGGCTGCTGTGGCAGAGCAGTAAATCCCGTCCCAGGCAGGCTGCTGTGGCAGAGCAGTAAATCCTGTCCCAGGCAGGCTGCTGTGGCAGAGCAGTAAATCCTGTCCCAGGCAGGCTGCTGTGGCAGAGCAGTAAATCCTGTCCCAGGCAGGCTGCTGTGGCAGAGCAGTAAATCCCGTCCAGGCAGGCATCTGTGGCAGAGCAGTAAATCCCGTCCCAGGCAGGCATCTGTGGCAGAGCAGTAAATCCTGTCCCAGGCAGGCTGCTGTGGCAGAGCAGTAAATCCTGTCCCAGGCAGGCTTCTGTGGCAGAGCAGTAAATCCTGTCCCAGGCAGGCATCTGTGGCAGAGCAGTAAATCCCGTCCCAGGCAGGCATCTGTTGCAGAGCAGTAAATCCCGTCCCAGGCAGGCTGCTGTGGCACTAATGGACAGAGGGCCTCTATCCAGGAATGTGTAACACAAGCAGATATCAGGAACCGATGCTGTGGGTGGGGATGGGAAGGGGGGCAATTAAGCACGTGGCGCAGGGAGGAAGCAGGCAGGAATGGAAGTGTGTGTGGACCGGTGATAAGGACAGTGGCTCAGTCATTACTCATCCTCCTCCGACAACAGCAAATAAGCTGCCTGCAGATGACTGGGTTGTACTGGCAGCCTCCAAAAGGTTTTCCTCACCACTGTGTGGTGGAACAGAGAGGATAAGGGATAGATAGCAGTGCAGAACACATTTCATCACGCTATGAAAGACAGGGGGAAAAAATTGGTGTGTGCAATTTTGTAGGAGGAAAAGTAATTCAGAGAAACGAGGCGATTCTGCAGGCTGGCTCGTTTAAAAGCAATTAAGATTAATTAAGTGACGCTGGTGGCCCTTTGTATTTCTGATAGCAGGTTTTATTACTGCTAAAGTGCCGCATTAATGGGGTGTATTGCGTCATTATTTAGAAGGCATTTCTTTATAAAATATGACAAATACCATAACAGAAAGGGCTGAGTAAACCTCCTCAGACACCAACAGCCACAGACACACCGTGTCTTTTCTCCTCAGACACCAACAGCTACAGACACACCGTGTCTTTTCTCCTCAGGGAATGGATGCGGCATAGTCAGCATCTCTTGCAATGCAGATAATACCAATAATCATTTGCAAAACAATTTTCCACCATCAATTATTCCATTTGTATCACCCAAATACAAAACACTAGTAAGCAAAAAGTAAAGAAGGTGTGTTTGTCCCTCCAACTCCAGCACCTTCAAATGGAGAGGTGAAAATCAAAGCTATGGACTTATCGCAAAGCTCAGCGCTCAGGCAATTAGCCACAATAAATGCTTGGTTAGGGATCCCTCCTGTCTTATGCTTTAAGTGTTAAAACATTCCTCCATGGCCTCTGCCTCCTAAATGATCCTTACTGAGAGTAAGAACACACTTCCATCCTAAACACTCTCACCTTCATAAACCAGACTCATAAACCAGACTCCTCCATCTGTTTCAGTCTCTGAGTCATCTCTCTCAGTGTGCTGTTGAGGCATGCACACAATCATACACTGGTTTAAGATGAGGGGAGGACAGAGGTGTTTGTTGAAGGTCAGTTTTGGTCACTCTCAGCATCTCTCTCCTGTCATATGTTGAGGCTCAGCCACTACTGTCAGCCAGTCAAGACAGTCGTTCAGCCAGTCAGTGAGCTAGCTGGGATAACAGAAACAGGCAGGCAAGCAGGCGGTCCTCAGGATGGATCCTGATGGCCTGTACTCTATTCTCCCTCATCATCACCACGTCCTCTGTCAGCCTGATCCAGAGGCTTGGCCTTGAGCTAAGGACATCCTTCCTGTCTGTATGTCTGTCTGTATGTCAAAGCCAGGCACGACAAGTAGATGTTGTTTCATGTGTAGCAGGATTCGGATGTGAAGGTTGAACCACTTGTCATGGGATTGAGACCTGAGCGTGGAGCAGGGCAGCTCATGGACTGAGGAAACTGTGACACTCATTGTCATCTGTGACATTTATCATTGTCCCCTTCAAATCTGGCTTCCGCCATCTCACACCCCTTTCAGTATCATACGGTACGCCACTTAAGGATTCTTTGAGCCCCCAGTTCAAAATGCATAGGGAGCATGGAACTTACTGAAGGAGAAAAGAAACAACAAAACATTTCAGCCGATTCCAATTTCTGAAGAAATAAATCTACAAGCAATTTTTCCACTGCGCTCCTTTCCTTTACTCCGCACTAATACGGCCCAGGAAAGGGATGCTGATCTCAGCCATTCTCAGCCCCAAGCAGGGAGTCAGTGAGCCATGCAACCACGGAGCCCAGCGTTCCTCCTTCTCCCTGGCCTCCAGCGGTGTGTGTGAGAGAGGGGGGGAGAACAGGCCAGTCCTCCAACCAGGAATAGAACCACTCCACCCCACTCAACCCAATCACAACACGGATCCCTGAAGACTGGAGCCGAACTGGGCTGAGATGTGTCATTAACCTTAACCATTAACGTCTACAGCAGAGTGAACGATGATACAGGTAAAGTTATACAGCATTCTTTTTTTAAATGTCTCTAGTTTTACAGAAAACTGGTTGAACAGCATGTGAAAAACACAGGTAATCTCTTTAAAACTGGTTGAACAGCATGTGAAAAACACAGGTAATCTCTTTAAAACTGGTTGAACAGCATGTGAAAAACACAGGTAATGTCTTTAAAACTGGTTGAACAGCATGTGAAAAACACAGGTAATCTCTTTAAAACTGGTTGAACAGCATGTGAAAAACACAGGTAATCTCTTTAAAACTGGTTGAACAGCATGTGAAAAACACAGGTAATCTCTTTAAAACTGGTTGAACAGCATGTGAAAAACACAGATCAACTATTTACAATAAATCAGAACTAGAACCAGGGCTGGAGAGAGGATAGTTATGTTGGACAGGAGTATGTGTGTGTGGTGTTGTGTGGTGTTGTGTGGTGTTGTGTGGTGTTGTGTGGTGTTGTGTGGTGTTGTGTGGTGTTGTGTGGTGTTGTGTGGTGTTGTGTGGTGTTGTGTGGTGTTGTGTGGTGTTGTGTGGTGTTGTGTTGTGTTGTGTTGTGTTGTGTTGTGTGTGTGTATGAATGTGTGTGTGCATGTGTGAGTGTGTGTGCGTGTGTGCATGTATATGTGTGTGATGACTGAGCCTGTTTGGCACAGTGTCTCAGAGAGGAAGTAGAATGGCAGAGGGCTACATTGTGCCACCTCAGTGTGCCGTCCCAGTGACCGTCAGCTGCTTGGTATTGGCAGACTTTCTGTTTAATTAGCTGGAAGTAATCAAACGCTGAGAGATTAACACCCCAAAAATGCTGTACACCACATGATAAACCCACTGGAGAAATAATGATCCAATGGAGGAAAACAACGACTATTTGCTTGTGCGTGTGTGTGTGTGTGTGTGTGTGTGTGTGTGTGTGTGTGTGTGTGTGTGTGTGTGTGTGTGTGTGTGTGTGTGTGTGTGTGTGTGTGTGTGTGTGTGTGTGTGTGTGTGTGTGTGTGTGTGTGTGTGTGGTGTTGCCGCTCCTATAGAGCAATGCCAGCTGGATTTAAGTACACAGATGCATACAGCAACATACGGACAGGAACATGTACATAAACAGGCAGCTTCCAACTGCTCATTTGCAGCAATTACTTTCCGCTGCTCTGCCTCACCGTATGAGTGTGTGAATGTCTCTTTCCTCCAGATCTGATCCTCTGTATGCCGTTGTAGCAACATGGTGGTGTGAGGCAGCAGAGCCCCATGTCTCTGTCACAGCTCCCTCCCCTCTCATCTCCAGAGCAGGAACAGGTGTACCCACCGCCCAATCTGGGGCCCCCCCTATGGCTGTATGCTCACCACACACACTCAGCCTGGGCACAGAGCCAACAGCTCACACACAACCTTGACCTTTTCCCAGAGACACAGGGGTGCAGGGGGATCAGAGGCACGGACAGGGGGGCGGAGAGGGGCGGACGTTGGAGCGTGGAGCTGAATTTGAGAGCGGAGCTCGGGAGGGATCCAGGAGTCAGGCATGGTTTGCCAAATGACACACTGTTCTGTATGACCTTTGAGCAGTGAGACGTGGAAATGAATGACAATGACAATTCATTCATTAATTAGTTCAGGAGAATGAATCAAAGACAAAGTTAAGTAGCCTCTCCTTCAACTGCATTGAAAGTTCAGAGCCCTAAACTAGTGTGCATGGATGAAATCTCTCCCTTCCTTCCGTCCTTCCTGCTGGCATATAGAAGGCCTGAGTAGAGGAGCTCTGTTAAAAAGAGCAGCCCAGCTCAGAAATGGTGAAGCAACCTGAGCCATGCCAGGCCCTTTCCTGCAGTTGAATGACCAAAGTGCCCTCTAGTGGTCTCATGGGCGGGAAACCAGGTTCAAATATACAACTTGGTTAATAAACTCACACTATGGTGTATACCATGGTGGGTGTACAGTAACGTGGCCAGAGAAGCGGGCCGTGGGTGTGTTTTGTGTTGAGCCTTTGTTTCAGCTAAGAGTCAGTGGGCGAGGCGGGCCTTCCTGGCTGTGATGAGTGTAATTATACTTAAAGAGTGCCGCAGGAGCGCATGTATTATGCAGCTAGCACAGGCCTCCTCTCTCCCCCAGCTCCACACACACAGACAGGGCCTGCAGACACTCACAGCCTCAGCTCCCATCCCCACAGACCAGCCACAGCTACAGGCCTCCTCTCTCCCCCAGCTCCACACACACAGACCAGCCACAGCTACAGGCCTCCTCTCTCCCCCAGCTCCACACACACAGACCAGCCACAGCTACAGGCCTCCTCTCTCCCCCAGCTCCACACACACAGACCAGCCACAGCTACAGGCCTCCTCTCTCCCCCAGCTCCACACACACAGACCAGCCACAGCTACAGGCCTCCTCTCTCCCCCAGCTCCACACACACAGACCAGCCACAGCTACAGGCCTCCTCTCTCCCCCAGCTCCACACACACAGACCAGCCACAGCTACAGGCCTCCTCTCTCCCCCAGCTCCACACACACAGACAGGGCCTGCAGACACTCACAGCCTCAGCTCCCATCCCCACAGACCAGCCACAGCCACAGGCCTCCTCTCTCCCCCAGCTCCACACACACAAACAGGGCCTGCAGACACTCACAGCCTCAGCTCCCATCCCCACAGACCAGCCACAGCTACAGGGCTACAGCTCTGCCGCCTCGCCCCCTGCTGTTGGTGCAGGCATAGAGACACAGAGAGACACATACACACCAAGCCCAACACCCACACACAGAGAGACACACACACACCAAGCCCAACACCCACATACAGAGAGACACACACACACCAAGCCCAACACCCACACACAGAGAGACACACACACACACCAAGCCCAACAACCACACACAGAGAGACACATACACACCAAGCCCAACAACCACACACAGAGAGACACATACACACCAAGCCCAACACCCACACACAGAGAGACACATACACACCAAGCCCAACACCCACACACAGAGAGACACATACACACCAAGCCCAACACCCACACACAGAGAGACACACACACACCAAGCCCAACACCCACACACAGAGAGACACATACACACCAAGCCCAACACCCACACACAGAGATACACACACACACCAAGCCCAACACCCACACACAGAGAGACACATACACACCAAGCCCAACACCCACACACAGAGAGACACACACACACCAAGCCCAACACCCACACACAGAGAGACACACACACACCAAGCCCAACACCCACACACAGAGAGAGCTTTAGGGTTGCAGTCAGTATATGCTGTTTCCTGGAGGTCCTCTGACTAACAAGAATAACAATGACCCACCCACACACACTCTTCCATCCACACACACACACCCACACACACTCTTCCACCCACCCACACTCACACACCCTTCAACCCACACTCACACACCCACACACACTCTTCCACCCACCCACACTCACACACCCTTCAACCCACACTCACACACCCACACACACTCTTCCATCAACACTCACACACCCACACACACTCTTCCACCCACCCACACTCACACACCCACACAAACACAATGAGGGCCATTATGGCTATGGTACAAGGATAAATAAACATGTAAATGAATAAACCGACATGTGAATATCAGTTAGTAGCCTTCAGACTTTATAGACTCCAGAGTTGTAGGTTGATCCTCATTGATGAAATTGATTTGTGGACCTCCAACTGTCCATCATATTGGGGGAAGTGGAATTGGAATTGAGTGGAAGGTCTCTGTGGATTGGTCATTGACCAGGGGGAATTGAGTGGAAGGTCTCTGTGGATTGGTCATTGACCAGGGGGAATTGATCGATGGAACTTGCCTCAGAATGAACTGGCACCAATGATCACATAATGAAACAATGCAGACAGATTTCTATTTGTGATGCGGATGAGATTTGTTTATTTGTTTGTGTGTGAGCGTATGTGCGAGTTGTCGTGAGTAAGCTGTGTCTTATCACTCTTATCCCACAGTTATGACTGGGCCTGCAGCGTGTCTCACACAGGCATGAGCGTGTATAAATGGACACACACCATCTCTTTATCAATCTATTTTACGCAGTGCTTCTTACACTTCTCATGCATTTATCATGTAAGATAGATTGCGTGTCCATCTCTGAAGCTAACACCACTTTACAGGCATGAAGTCAGTCAGTCAGTCCCTCTGTCTGTGTGCCCCAGTCTGTCTGTATGGGAATGTCAATGTGCCCGCTTCTATCTTCTGTCTGTCTGTCTCGCGGTCTGCCTGCCTGCCTATCTGTCCATCTGCCTGATTCATGAATCCTTTAAGTCAGTAGGAGGAAATGCCTGCCTTTCTACTCCCCCCCTCTTTTTCCCTGTCTCTCTTCCCCCCCCCCTCTTCTTTCCCTATCTCTCTCTTCTCTCCCCCTCCTCTCTCTTCTCTCCCCCTCTCTTCTTTCCCTATCTCTCTCTTCTCTCCCCCTCTCTTCTTTCCCTATCTCTCTCTTCTCTCCCCCTCCTCTCTCTTCTCTCCCCCTCTTCTTTCCCTATCTCTCTCTTCTCTTCCCCTCTCTTCTTTCCCTATCTCTCTCTTCTCTTCCCCTCTCTTCTTTCCCTATCTCTCTCTTCTCTCCCCCTCTCTTCTTTCCCTATCTCTCTCTTCTCTCCCCCTCCTCTCTCTTCTCTCCCCCTCTTCTTTCCCTATCTCTCTCTTCTCTTCCCCTCTCTTCTTTCCCTATCTCTCTCTTCTCTCCCCCTCTCTTCTTTCCCTATCTCTCTCTTCTCTCCCCCTCCTCTCTCTTCTCTCCCCCTCTTCTTTCCCTATCTCTCTCTTCTCTTCCCCTCTCTTCTTTCCCTATCTCTCTCTTCTCTCTTCTCTCCCCCTCTCTTCTTTCCCTATCTCTCTCTTCTCTCCCCCTCTCTTCTTTCCCTATCTCTCTCTTCTCTCCCCCTCTCTTCTTTCCCTATCTCTCTCTTCTCTCCCCCTCTTCTTTCCCTATCTCTCTCTTCTCTCCCCCTCTCTTCTTTCCCTATCTCTCTCTTCTCTCCCCCTCCTCTCTCTTCTCTCCCCCTCTTCTTTCCCTATCTCTCTCTTCTCTTCCCCTCTCTTCTTTCCCTATCTCTCTCTTCTCTCTTCTCTCCCCCTCTCTTCTTTCCCTATCTCTCTCTTCTCTCCCCCTCTCTTCTTTCCCTATCTCTCTCTTCTCTCCCCCTCTCTTCTTTCCCTATCTCTCTCTTCTCTCCCCCTCTCTTCTTTCCCTATCTCTCTCTTCTCTCCCCCGCTTCTTTCCCTATCTCTCTCTTCTCTCCCCCTCTCTTCTTTCCCTATCTCTCTCTTCTCTCCCCCGCTTCTTTCCCTATCTCTCTCTTCTCTCCCCCTCTCTTCTTTCCCTATCTCTCTCTTCTCTCCCCCTCCTCTCTCTTCTCTCCCCCTCTTCTTTCCCTATCTCTCTCTTCTCTTCCCCTCTCTTCTTTCCCTATCTCTCTCTTCTCTCTTCTCTCCCCCTCTCTTCTTTCCCTATCTCTCTCTTCTCTCCCCCTCTCTTCTTTCCCTATCTCTCTCTTCTCTTCCCCTCTCTTCTTTCCCTATCTCTCTCTTCTCTTCCCCTCTCTTCTTTCCCTATCTCTCTCTTCTCTCCCCCTCTCTTCTTTCCCTATCTCTCTCTTCTCTCCCCCTCCTCTCTCTTCTCTCCCCCTCTTCTTTCCCTATCTCTCTCTTCTCTTCCCCTCTCTTCTTTCCCTATCTCTCTCTTCTCTCCCCCTCTCTTCTTTCCCTATCTCTCTCTTCTCTCCCCCTCCTCTCTCTTCTCTCCCCCTCTTCTTTCCCTATCTCTCTCTTCTCTTCCCCTCTCTTCTTTCCCTATCTCTCTCTTCTCTCTTCTCTCCCCCTCTCTTCTTTCCCTATCTCTCTCTTCTCTCCCCCTCTTCTTTCCCTATCTCTCTCTTCTCTCCCCCTCTTCTTTCCCTATCTCTCTCTTCTCTCCCCCTCTCTTCTTTCCCTATCTCTCTTTTCTCTCCCCTTCTCTTCTTTCCCTATCTCTCTCTTCTCTCCCCCTCTCTTCTTTCCCTATCTCTCTTTTCTCTCCCCTTCTCTTCTTTCCCCATCTCTCTTTTCTCTCCCCCTCCCTTCTTGCCCTGTCTCTCTTTTCTCTCTTCTTTCCCTGTCTCTCTTTTCTCTCTCTC
>NC_074697.1:9237789-9245289 GCF_029448725.1 Salvelinus fontinalis
AGATGTGGCTGGGGAAGACTTCTCAGAGTGTGTATCAGTTTAGTTCCTGAACACATGCCCAGAGTAAGACCTGTCAGGATGACGACAACTTCACTGCCATCTGTTTCCCTCCCTACATACACCATCTCTCTCTCTCTATATCTATCTACTGTATATATATATATATATATATATATATCTCTATATCTATCTACTGTATATATATATATATATATATATCTCTCTATATATCTATCTACTGTATATATATATATATATATATATATATCTCTCTCTATATATCTATCTACTGTATATATATATATATATATCTCTCTCTATATCCATCTACTGTATATATATCTCTCTCTCTCTATATATATCTATCTACTGTATATATATATATATATCTCTCTCACACTGTTTTCTCCATGACTCTGTGTTTGCCAGAAGGAGGGAGGTAAAATACTTCAGCAGTCCAGTGACTAAACTGACATGCCTCTCAATTTCACCCATTCCACCTAAATTGGCAAGTGGTAACATTTTCCCCCAAACTGCTGTTAGGCAGAATCATAAAGAACACAGAGAAAGTCATGCCAACTACTGAGCTACAACACCCCCGTCAACATTCCCCTGAGCGTTCTGACTCTGTGACACGACTCCATCATGACATGCTTGATGACTCTGCATGTTAGACAGACAGCAAGAACAAAACGGAGAGGCTAATCCAGCCCTGCCTCCCCTGGATAAAGGACCATGTCCCCAAAGTCTCTCCCCACCCCTCACCAGAGAGAAGCTGGGGTAGGGGGCAAGAGGGGCTGTCTCAGGAAGGGACAGGACAGCAGGTCTCACATGAATGTCCTTCACCCTCAATGCCCTTCACTGGCCAGAGGAAACCCTAAACACAAACAGACACCCCTAAAACATCTGCTCAATCAGATGCCTAGGTACCATGGCGAGACGGGCAGATTGATGGTCCCTCCACCACTGGCTTGGCACCTTCCAATCTGGCTACACATCCATCCTGCTGACCACTCCTATGGCACAATCTGCATACTGCCACCACCCCCACCACAGCAGGTGCTGCCACTCTCAAACCCCTGGGACACTCAATTAATATGCAGGTGTTAATAGGTGGAGCTAGCCACTAATTGCAGGCTGGAACAGGATTATGTTTAATATTAGAATACATTATGCTTCGGCTGCCGCACGTGGCAGCAAATGAATTAAGACAACACATTATTTAGGGGTGCGCGGCGCGGGGCAAATGGAGACTGACAGCTTGGAGAAGGTTGACACTCAACATGGCAGCTGTTGTTCACATCTGTTGGCTCCCCATGCTGAGGCTCTTAGCAGCTCTTTGATGGGAGCACCTCACATAATTAGTTGATTATTTTCTGTTTCTCTGTTATGTACTGCTCATGCCACAGTCTGCAACAGCACAACACAAAACAAAGGATGGGGCCAGGTCATGGAATACCAGGACATAATACCGTGCAGACACAAAATAGACAGGCCAAATGGTTCGACAGCTCTCCTCAAGTTACTGTCTGATCAAATCAAATCCAATTGTATTCATCACATGCTTCGTAAACTAACAGCGAAATGCTTACGGGCCCTTCCCAACAACGCAGAAAGAAATAAAATAGAGAAACAATAATATAATTCATAATAGATGCACAATGAGTAACAATAACTTGGATATATACATGGGGTACCAGTACCAAGTCAATGTGTAGGGCTCCGAGGTAATTGAGGTAGATAATGTATGTACATATAACTAGGAACAAAGTGACAGATTGTAAACAGTAGCAGCAGCGGATGTGATGAGTGAAAAACGTCAGTGCAAAAAGGGTCAATGCAGATAGCCCGGTAGCTATTTTGATAAATATTTAACTAACTATACTGAACAAAAATATAAAACACAACATGCAAAGTGTTGGTCCCATGTTTCATGAGCTGAAATAAAAGATCTCAGAAATGTTCCATACACCTTATTTCTCCCCAAGCAATGTGTTTACATCCCTGGTAGTGAGCATTTCTCCTTTGCCAAGAAAATCCATCCATATTAATCCATAATCCATTCTTATTTTTGTTCAGTGTATTTAGCAGTCTAAAGATGAGAGACTGAGGACATGCTCAGTAGGCTGTTCCCCCAACCCATCAACCAGAACTCAGACCCAGAACACGACGATCACCACCTGAAATAAACACCTCTGCTCTAAAGCTCTCACTGGTGGCTTGAAGGAGCACATTCAGATAAATAATACTTATTGTTAAACGGTAACTGTGTCAGTGATTCCACAGCACCTCTTTCCTCCTCTATTCCTTCTCGTTCCCACGGCCACAGAGATGGCAGGCAAGGACAAGGAAGTGACACGTTTCCTCCTCCTTCCTCTTTCACCAAGTCCCTAATGAGCATGTCACTAGCAGAATTAATTTCTTATTGTTTAATTGATCCCCAAACAGCTCTCATCCATCATAGGGCCATTCAATATCTTACTGTTTTGATCTCCCTCTGCCCCTAATCATACCTCTACAGCACTGGCTATTACATAGAGCCACACTTTCAACACGCTCTAGCAATCTTTATCATGCACAGACTGGGCCTAAACACACACACACACACACACACACAAACACAAACACATACCAAAAGCATGTAGCATTGAAGTATGCTTCCATTAAAAATGCACTGAAACGAGCAGGGGGGGGGGGGGGGGGGGGGGCTATGCAGAAGCAGTAGCAGTAGCCTCCTGGTAGGCTCCAGCAATGAAGGCTGGAACACTGGGGTATGCTGGAACATCTGTGCTACATTAATGATATCTACTGCAGCTCACTACCTACCAAGAGCAACACGGGAGAGAAGAGGGCTGGGAGGAACACAGGTAATGGGGATGTGTTTGGAATGTCTCATAATGACAAGCACTAAAAGGATGCTAACATGGTAATGCTAATTCAACACTTCCTTGGCTGTGTAACACTAATGTGTTGTTCACTAGAGTGTGCAGAGTGACACTTCCTTGGCTGTGTAGCACTAATGTGTTGTTCACTAGAGTGTGCAGAGTGACACTTCCTTGGCTGTGTAGCACTAATGTGTTGTTCACTACAGTGTGCAGAGTGACGCTTCCTTGGCTGTGTAACAGCAGAGTAATGGCTGTGCGTGTCCTATTTAGATGCAGGAGTGATGGTGGTGGTGTGTGAGGGCTGTCGTGTCTGAGGCACCACGGACCACGGGAGGAGGGCAGGACCACACCACGCCCCTCCTGTCCACTCCCTGACACGCCAACGTAATGAATGGCCCCACTAACGAACAGTTTGCTTATTGATTATGGGGAAAACAGGGTATTACTCACTAAATGATGGCAGGCCCAAGGGATGCTGGGACAGTTGGTCAATGCCCAGTGTTTTTCAGCCTGCCCAGTCTGGGTAGGTCTTTAAATCTAACCTCTTGGACTAGTCTTAATGCACAGACAGCATTTCAGAAGGAGACATGCTTTATCGTTATTTTATCACATTATTTAATTAGATGCTATAGCATATCATTATAGACCATTGTGTAATTTCCTCATTCATCAATTACGATGAATTCAATTAACCAATGTGATGAATGTCCTCTGTAGGGCGCTCCAGGCATTGGCTACACCCAACCCACACAGGTGTGCCAGCCAGCCAGCCAGGGCATTGAGGGAGGATGTGAATTGAAGATTATTTCCTGGCTCTAATCACTGGTTCTATTGTTAATTGACCCAGACAGAAGCTGCTTTAGCAGGAGGTGTATGTACTGGCTCCATTGTCCTTGATTAATTAATTAGCTGACATTATCAAGACTAAACAGACGTCATTAATGTAGGGCCTGGGTGAGGAGCCTCTCATTTCCCCACGGACCCAAAGTGCCTAGTCTCCACGGCCATGCCCACTGCTCCACAGCCCAGGTCACTTATTCAATCTATAACAACTCATCTGCCATATTAATGATGCTCCAGACAATACGCACAGACATATATGACCCGTTTAATCAAGCTAGGCGTATGTTGCACGTCACTACTTCACAGGAGAGGGATTTAAACATCTGGAAAATGTGAACTTGCATGTGCCTTAATAACAAACATGTATTCCATCTGTAAATATGAATGAAATTGTTAAATTACAAGAAAAAAGACAGGAACCTTCCCACTAGCTATGATTGGCTGAGCTAATGGATGGGCTGGACATCCCGGGAGATGAGTTTGGATTGGTCTGCCTTGTAGCATGCTTCTGTCTATAACGTGAGCTGCTCAGTATGTGTTGATAGTCCTTTATACCACAGCATTTTTGAAAGATAACGTTAGCCATTGAGAGCTACAAAAATATGAATACTTTTCCAGTGAAATAAAGTACTTAAGTAAAATGATTTAAAGTACTACTTAAGTAGTTTTTTTTTCTTTGCTATTTATATTTGTACTAATTGTACTTTTACTTCACTACATTCCTAAAGAAAATTATGTACTTTTTACTTTTTTCCCCTGACACCTATAATAACTTGTTACGTTTCGACAGGAAAATGGTCCAATTCACACACTTATCAAGAGAACATCCCGGTTCATCCCTACTTTCTCTAATCTGGCGGATTCACTAAGAACAAATGCTTAATTTGTAAATTATGTCTGAGTGTTGGAGCGTGCCCCTGGCAATTCACCAATACATTTAAAAATATAAATGATGCTGTCTGGTTTGCTTAATATAAGGAATTTTAAATGGTTTATATTTATACTTTCACTTTTAATACTTAAGTATATTTAAAACCAAATACTTTTACTCAAGTAGTGTTTACTGGGAGACTTTCACTTGAGTCATTTTCTATTAAGATATCTTTACTTTTACTCAAGTATGACAATTGAGTATGTTTTCCACCACTGTACTTTTCTCAACAACATTGATTCCCTGAATTTAGCAGGTGCTATCGACAGATCAGTTGGAAAAAGTTGTGATGGGCTACTTTCTGCACTCGCCGCAGTCAGTGTGAACCGGAGTGACTTGACACAAAGCTGTCCAAACAACATGTAGCTACAAACAAAACCGAAGTAAATGGTTCCATTCTGCCTTGAAGCATTCATCAATATATATGGGTAGGAGTTTAGTTACATTTTCAGATATTGTAGGTTTCTAATTTTGTCAGAAAGTCATTTTCATTGCAAGTTAAAGCGTATCGTTAGCTAGCTAGCAAATGTTAGCTTGCTGGCTCGCTAGCTAATGTTACGTGTATGATCTGTGGAGTAATATTCAGAAATCCAGAAATCAATTTGAAATCCATTTTCATTGCTAGTTATAACCTAATGCTAATCCTAACAACCTAGCTAGCTAGCTAACATTGAACCTAGTTGGTTAGCTTTAGCTAGCTGCAGATTCATACTACAGCTATGGCAATCAGTTTGTATTGGTAGTAGTATGAGTTGAGATTATGCTAGCTAGCTAGCTACCTTCTGTATCCTGTGCATGTGACAAATAAACATAGATGTTATTTGATATAGTGTGTGTTTAACATAGACGGTAATGAGAAGAACAACATGACTTGCACCAAAGTCAGATTAGTAAACAGGCCAAGAACTAGATAAAGTGTATTTTTCCATGATGTTTTTCCTTATTGTAGGCTACTACTTTTACCACTTTTAGGCCTGAAATCTTTTATTGTTTACTACACTACTCACTCTGTTTAGCACATTGTGTCACGCCTACTACCGCTCCCTCTCTGGCACTCGACGTCACCGGTCCTGGCAACCCATCATTACGTACACTTGCGCCTCATCATTAGGCACACCTGGACTCCATCACTACCCTGATTAATCCCCTTTTGTCTAGCAGCGTCCAGCGTCACTCTTCAGGCACACCTGGACTCCATCACTACCCTGATTAATCCCCTTTTGTCTAGCAGCGTCCAGCGTCACTCTTCAGGCACACCTGGACTCCATCACTACCCTGATTAATCCCCTTTTGTCTAGCAGCGTCCAGCGTCACTCTTCAGGCACACCTGGACTCCATCACTACCCTGATTACTCCCCTTTTGTCTAGCAGTGTCCAGCTTCACTCTTCATGCAGTAATGGTTCAGTTCATGTCCAGACGCTTCTCTTCTAACGCTCCATGTTCGTTATTATTAAACTCAACATCTGCACCTGCTTCCTGACTCCCTGTGTCTACGTTACACATGGGCTCACATCTGAATCCTTAAAGAGATGTGTGAGTCTAAGGCTGAAGAGGGTGTAAACGATGCTGAATGGATGTAGACAAAGAAGAGCTCTCCAGTATGTGTACCAAAGAATTCAAGGGCCATTTTCCCAAAAGTGGGGTTACAAGTATATCAACATTCAAAGCAGAGTTACTTTCCCATTGTTCCTCAACTGCAGTGAATGATATAACATGTTGTAGATCTGAGTATCGGCTTCTATGCAATGTAAAAAACACTATTTCAAATTTTGCTACATAGGACTGAATCCAGGTGGTGGGTTACATTTCACCAAAACAACACCCCTCCTTCTGTGAACCTCTTCCCATTCTCTTGTTAGTCTTCTCTCATGCCTCCCATTCTAGTGTCTACTGTACCTCAACAAAATCTATATGTTCTCCTCTTTCACCTCTCTCAGATAATTTACTTTCATCTTTCCCTCTCTCCTCCCCCTCTCTTTCTCTCTAAAGTAAATCTGTTAGGAAATTCACTTTATTTGTTTTAGAAAAAAAAACTCTATTCTGTTTATTTTTATTCTAAAACAAATTCCTAGTCCTAGCCAATGACAAGCACACATTTAACTTGATTTAGAAACGTGTTGGATTTGCCCCAAACACAACACTTTGTATTCAGGACATAAAGTTATATTCTTAACAGTTTTATTTTAGTGCCTTATTGCAAACAGGATGCATGTTTTGGAATATTTGTATTCTGTATAGGCTTCCTTCTTTTCACTCTGTCATTTAGTTAGTATTGAGGAGAAACTCAGTATAATGGTGTTGATCCATCCTCAGTTTTCTCCCATCACAGCCATTAAACTCTGTAATTGTTTTAAAGTCACCATTGGCCTCATGGTGAAATCCCTGAGCGGTTTCCTTCCTCCCCCGGCAACTGAGTTAGGAAGGACGCCTGTATCTTTGTAGTGACTGGGTATATTGCTTTTTAAAATGTTTACCCATCTACCAATAGGTGCCCTTCTTTGCGAGGCATTGGAAAACCTCCCTGGTCTTTGTGGTTGAATCTGTGTTTGAAATTCGACTGAGAGACCTTACAGATAATTGTATTTTTGGGATACAGAGATAGGGTAGTCATTCAAAAATGCTGTTAAACACTATAACTGCACACATAGTGAGTCCACACACACACACACACACACACACACACACACACACACACACACACACACACACACACACACACACACACACACACACACACACACACACACACACACACACACACACACACACACACACACACACTGTCTGATACTTTCCAGTGTATATGTACAGTGTGTGTTTAATGAGGGGTCAGTCAGTTG
>NC_074697.1:9250289-9272794 GCF_029448725.1 Salvelinus fontinalis
CTCCTGTTCCCACTCTCCCTCTTCTGTTCTCCTCTCCAGTTCCCACTTCATCTCTACTGTTCTCCTCTCCTGTTCCCACTCTTCCTCTTCTGTTCCCCTCTCCTGTTCCCACTCTCCCTCTTCTGTTCCCCTCTCCTGTTCCCACTCTCCCTCTTCTGTTCCCCTCTCCTGTTCCCACTCTCCCTCTTCTGTTCCCCTCTCCTGTTCCCACTCTTCCTCTTCTGATCCCCTCTCCTGTTCCCACTCTCCCTCTCCAGTTCCCCTCTCCTGTTCCCACTCTCCCTCTTCTGTTCCCCTCTCCAGTTCCCACTTCATCTCTACTGTTCTCCTCTCCAGTTCCCACTTCATCTCTACTGTTCTCCTCTCCTGTTCCCACTCTCCCTCTTCTGTTCCCCTCTCCAGTTCCCACTCTCCCTCTTCTGTTCCCCTCTCCAGTTCCCCTCTCCTGTTTCCACTCTTCCTCTTCTGATCCCCTCTCCTGTTCCCACTCTCCCTCTTCTGTTCCCCTCTCCTGTTCCCACTCTCCCTCTCCTGTTCCCCTCTCCTGTTCCCACTCTCCCTCTTCTGTTCCCCTCTCCAGTTCCCACTTCATCTCTACTGTTCTCCTCTCCTGTTCCCACTCTTCCTCTTCTGATCCCCTCTCCTGTTCCCACTCTCCCTCTTCTGTTCCCACTCTCCCTCTTCTGTTCCCCTCTCCTGTTCCCACTCTCCCTCTTCTGATCCCCTCTCCTGTTCCCACTCTCCCTCTTCTGTTCCCCTCTCCAGTTCCCACTCCATCTCTACTGTTCTCCTCTCCTGTTCCCACTCTCCCTCTTCTGTTCTCCTCTCCAGTTCCCACTTCATCTCTACTGTTCTCCTCTCCTGTTCCCACTCTTCCTCTTCTGTTCCCCTCTCCTGTTCCCACTCTCCCTCTTCTGTTCCCCTCTCCTGTTCCCACTCTCCCTCTTCTGTTCCCCTCTCCTGTTCCCACTCTCCCTCTTCTGTTCCCCTCTCCTGTTCCCACTCTTCCTCTTCTGATCCCCTCTCCTGTTCTCACTCTCCCTCTCCAGTTCCCCTCTCCTGTTCCCACTCTCCCTCTTCTGTTCCCCTCTCCAGTTCCCACTTCATCTCTACTGTTCTCCTCTCCAGTTCCCACTTCATCTCTACTGTTCTCCTCTCCTGTTCCCACTCTCCCTTTTCTGTTCCCCTCTCCTGTTCCCACTCTCCCTCTTCTGTTCCCCTCTCCTGTTCCCACTCTCCCTCTTCTGTTCCCCTCTCCTGTTCCCACTCTCCCTCTTCTGTTCCCACTCTCCCTCTTCTGTTCCCACTCTCCCTCTTCTGTTCCCCTCTCCTGTTCCCACTCTCCCTCTTCTGTTCCCCTCTCCAGTTTCCACTTCATCTCTACTGTTCTCCTCTCCTGTTCCCACTCTCCCTCTTCTGTTCCCCTCTCCAGTTCCCACTTCATCTCTACTGTTCTCCTCTCCTGTTCCCACTCTTCCTCTTCTGATCCGCTCTCCTGTTCCCACTCTCCCTCTTCTGTTCCCCTCTCCTGTTCCCACTCTCCCTCTTCTGTTCCCCTCTCCTGTTCCCACTCTCCCTATTCTGTTCCCCTCTCCTGTTCCCACTCTCCCTCTTCTGTTCTCCTCTCCTGTTCCCACTTCATCTCTACTGTTCTCCTCTCCTGTTCCCACTCTCCCTATTATGTTCCCCTCTCCTGTTCCCACTCTCCCTCTTCTGTTCCCCTCTCCTGTTCCCACTCTCCCTCTTCTGTTCCCCTCTCCTGTTCCCACTCTTCCTCTTCTGTTCTCCTCTCCAGTTCCCACTCTCCCTCTTCTGTTCTCCTCTCCAGTTCCCACTCTTCCTCTTCTGTTCCCCTCTCCAGTTCCCACTCTTCCTCTTCTGTTCCCCTCTCCTGTTCCCACTCTCCCTCTTCTGTTCCCCTCTCCTGTTCCCACTCTCCCTCTCCTGTTCCCCTCTCCTGTTCCCACTCTCCCTCTTCTGTTCCCCTCTCCAGTTCCCACTTCATCTCTACTGTTCTCCTCTCCTGTTCCCACTCTTCCTCTTCTGATCCCCTCTCCTGTTCCCACTCTCCCTCTTCTGTTCCCACTCTCCCTCTTCTGTTCCCCTCTCCTGTTCCCACTCTCCCTCTTCTGATCCCCTCTCCTGTTCCCACTCTCCCTCTTCTGTTCCCCTCTCCAGTTCCCACTCCATCTCTACTGTTCTCCTCTCCTGTTCCCACTCTCCCTCTTCTGTTCTCCTCTCCAGTTCCCACTTCATCTCTACTGTTCTCCTCTCCTGTTCCCACTCTTCCTCTTCTGTTCCCCTCTCCTGTTCCCACTCTCCCTCTTCTGTTCCCCTCTCCTGTTCCCACTCTCCCTCTTCTGTTCCCCTCTCCTGTTCCCACTCTCCCTCTTCTGTTCCCCTCTCCTGTTCCCACTCTTCCTCTTCTGATCCCCTCTCCTGTTCCCACTCTCCTTCTCCAGTTCCCCTCTCCTGTTCCCACTCTCCCTCTTCTGTTCCCCTCTCCAGTTCCCACTTCATCTCTACTGTTCTCCTCTCCAGTTCCCACTTCATCTCTACTATTCTCCTCTCCTGTTCCCACTCTCCCTTTTCTGTTCCCCTCTCCTGTTCCCACTCTCCCTCTTCTGTTCCCCTCTCCTGTTCCCACTCTCCCTCTTCTGTTCCCCTCTCCTGTTCCCACTCTCCCTCTTCTGTTCCCACTCTCCCTCTTCTGTTCCCCTCTCCTGTTCCCACTCTCCCTCTTCTGTTCCCCTCTCCAGTTCCCACTTCATCTCTACTGTTCTCCTCTCCTGTTCCCACTCTCCCTCTTCTGTTCCCCTCTCCAGTTCCCACTTCATCTCTACTGTTCTCCTCTCCTGTTCCCACTCTTCCTCTTCTGATCCGCTCTCCTGTTCCCACTCTCCCTCTTCTGTTCCCCTCTCCTGTTCCCACTCTCCCTCTTCTGTTCCCCTCTCCTGTTCCCACTCTCCCTATTCTGTTCCCCTCTCCTGTTCCCACTCTCCCTCTTCTGTTCTCCTCTCCTGTTCCCACTTCATCTCTACTGTTCCCCTCCCCTGTTCCCACTCTTCCTCTTCTGTTCTCCTCTCCTGTTCCCACTCTCCCTCTTCTGTTCTCCTCTCCAGTTCCCACTCTTCCTCTTCTGTTCCCCTCTCCAGTTCCCACTCTTCCTCTTCTGTTCCCCTCTCCTGTTCCCACTCTCCCTCTTCTGTTCTCCTCTCCTGTTCCCACTCTCCCTCTTCTGTTCCCCTCTCCTGTTCCCACTCTCCCTCTCCAGTTCCCCTTTCCTGTTCCCACTCTCCCTCTTCCGTTCCCCTCTCCTGTTCCCACTCTCCCTCTTCTGTTCTCCTCTCCTGTTCCCACTCTCCCTCTTCTGTTCCCCTCTCCTGTTCCCACTCTCCCTCTCCAGTTCCCCTTTCCTGTTCCCACTCTTCCTCTTCTCTTCCCGTCTCCTGTTGAGGGGTGCCTAGAAAGACTATGGGGTGCAGGTGTGCACACTTCAATAAACACACACCTTCACTACCTAATCCTGCAGCATCCACTTTAATAGTAAGGCTAAAATAACTGCAGTAATGGGGTCATGATAAAAAAAAGTTTTGACAGTAATTAAGACAAGCCGCAGCAGTATCAGGCAGAATGAGCCATTAGAATCATTTGTAAGTGGAGAGAGTGGCCATAAGGAGATGTTAGCTACCAGGAGGATTATTTCAGCACGGCTCTTTCTCGCTCTCACAGATAAAAGTCGAACTCTAATTGACATATAAAATAACAGAAAACAGCTAGAATAACAGAGAGCAGCACTTAAAATCAATGTGTCCCTAAATTATTATTTCAACATCATAACGCGCCTGTATTTTTCCACTGTGGGCTGTTTGAGATTCCTCTCCTCTGGTCTCTCTCGCTCTCTCTCTCTCTCTCTCTCTCTCTCTCTCTCTCCTCTCCTCTCCTCTCCTCTCCTCTCCTCTCCTCTCCTCTGCTCTGAGCTGTGCTCCTGTTACCGTCTCCAAGCAGGAATATTAAGTGGGGTTAGGACTTAGCTTGCTCTGCTCACACATAGCCAAATAAATATGCAGGAATTAGTTCCATCCTTGTGCACAGTCAAAATAAGCCATAGTCAGCACGCTAGCCGCATCAAAACAAGCTGTTTCACCACACACTGATACAGAGAAGACCACAGCCTATTCATATTGATGGGAAGAAACAGATGTTTGAGCATAAAAGCACAAACACACAGATACACATCACACCAGTCAGTACATCTCTAATATCCTCCCAATACATCACACCAGTCAGTACTTCTCCAATATCCTCCCAATACATCACACCAGTCAGTACATCTCCAATATCCTCCCAATACATCACACGAGTCAGTACATCTCTAATATCCTCTACATACATCACACCAGTCAGTACATCTCTAATATCCTCTACATACATCACACCAGTCAGTACATCTCCAATATCCTCCCAATACATCACACCAGTCAGTACATCTCTAATATCCTCTCAATACATCACACCAGTCAGTACATCTCTAATATTCTCTACATACATCACACCAGTCAGTACATCTCTAATATCCTCTACATACATCACACCAGTCAGTACATCTCTAATATCCTCTACATACATCACACCAGTCAGTACATCTCTAATATCCTCTACATACATCACACCAGTCAGTACATCTCCAATATCCTCCATATACATCACACCAGTCAGTACATCTCTAATATCCTCTACATACATCACACCAGTCAGTACATCTCTAATATCCTCTACATACATCACACCAGTCAGTACATCTCTAATATCCTCCCAATACATCACACCAGTCAGTACATCTCTAATATCCTCTCAATACATCACACCAGTCAGTACATCTCCAATATCCTCTACATACATCACACCAGTCAGTACATCTCTAATATCCTCCCAATACATCACACCAGTCAGTACATCTCTAATATCCTCTCAATACATCACACCAGTCAGTACATCTCCAATATCCTCTACATACATCACACCAGTCAGTACATCTCTAATATCCTCTACATACATCACACCAGTCAGTACATCTCTAATATCCTCCTTATACATCACACCAGTCAGTACATCTCTAATATCCTCCTTATACATCACACCAGTCAGTACTTCTCCAATATCCTCCCAATACATCACACCAGTCAGTACATCTCCAATATCCTCCCAATACATCACACGAGTCAGTACATCTCTAATATCCTCTACATACATCACACCAGTCAGTACATCTCCAATATCCTCCCAATACATCACACCAGTCAGTACATCTCTAATATCCTCTCAATACATCACACCAGTCAGTACATCTCTAATATTCTCTACATACATCACACCAGTCAGTACATCTCTAATATCCTCTACATACATCACACCAGTCAGTACATCTCTAATATCCTCTACATACATCACACCAGTCAGTACATCTCTAATATCCTCTACATACATCACACCAGTCAGTACATCTCCAATATCCTCCATATACATCACACCAGTCAGTACATCTCTAATATCCTCTACATACATCACACCAGTCAGTACATCTCTAATATCCTCTACATACATCACACCAGTCAGTACATCTCTAATATCCTCCCAATACATCACACCAGTCAGTACATCTCTAATATCCTCTCAATACATCACACCAGTCAGTACATCTCCAATATCCTCTACATACATCACACCAGTCAGTACATCTCTAATATCCTCCCAATACATCACACCAGTCAGTACATCTCTAATATCCTCTCAATACATCACACCAGTCAGTACATCTCCAATATCCTCTACATACATCACACCAGTCAGTACATCTCTAATATCCTCTACATACATCACACCAGTCAGTACATCTCTAATATCCTCCTTATACATCACACCAGTCAGTACATCTCTAATATCCTCCTTATACATCACACCAGTCAGTACTTCTCCAATATCCTCCCAATACATCACACCAGTCAGTACATCTCCAATATCCTCCCAATACATCACACGAGTCAGTACATCTCTAATATCCTCTACATACATCACACCAGTCAGTACATCTCTAATATCCTCTACATACATCACACCAGTCAGTACATCTCCAATATCCTCCCAATACATCACACCAGTCAGTACATCTCTAATATTCTCTACATACATCACACCAGTCAGTACATCTCTAATATCCTCTACATACATCACACCAGTCAGTACATCTCTAATATCCTCTCAATACATCACACCAGTCAGTACATCTCTAATATTCTCTACATACATCACACCAGTCAGTACATCTCTAATATCCTCTACATACATCACACCAGTCAGTACATCTCTAATATCCTCTACATACATCACACCAGTCAGTACATCTCTAATATCCTCTACATACATCACACCAGTCAGTACATCTCCAATATCCTCCATATACATCACACCAGTCAGTACATCTCTAATATCCTCTACATACATCACACCAGTCAGTACATCTCTAATATCCTCTACATACATCACACCAGTCAGTACATCTCTAATATCCTCCCAATACATCACACCAGTCAGTACATCTCTAATATCCTCTCAATACATCACACCAGTCAGTACATCTCCAATATCCTCTACATACATCACACCAGTCAGTACATCTCTAATATCCTCCCAATACATCACACCAGTCAGTACATCTCTAATATCCTCTCAATACATCACACCAGTCAGTACATCTCCAATATCCTCTACATACATCACACCAGTCAGTACATCTCTAATATCCTCTACATACATCACACCAGTCAGTACATCTCTAATATCCTCCTTATACATCACACCAGTCAGTACATCTCTAATATCCTCCTTATACATCACACCAGTCAGTACATCTCTAATATCCTCTCAATACATCAAACCAGTCAGTACATCTCTAATATCCTCCTTATACATCACACGAGTCAGTACATCTCTAATATCCTCCTTATACATCACACCAGTCAGTACATCTATAATATCCTCCATATACATCACACCAGTCAGTACATCTCCAATATCCTCCTTATACATCACACGAGTCAGTACATCTCTAATAGCCTCCCAATACATCACACCAGTCAGTACATCTCTAATATCCTCTACATACATCACACCAGTCTGTCGCTGTACCTGTCACTGTCCCCCCTTCTCATCACACCTGCCGCTGGCAGCTTTGTAATCATTCCCCACCCCAGGACGCTGCCAGTATCCAGGACGCTCCAGAATTAAAGCAGTAGAAAGATCACCTCTATGACTGTCCAATTAGAAAATCTTCAGTGATGCACGACACGTGTCCAACCTCAACAGGCCTCACTGTGTCGTAAATCCTCACACCTCACCATGGCGTAAAGACACATCCACTCAGAGAGCAAGCTGGGGGGATGTTTGTCTAGAGTATTCAAAATGGCGGATTGGTCGGAGCTCTGATGGCTGAACATTCTAGCTATGGATGAATACTCTTGCTCTGTCTGTAAGGTGAATATGGCTCATGTGCTAGCCACCGTGCTTCTTCACCTGCATTCTAGCTGTTTGGGGTTTTAGGCTGGGTCTCTGTACAGCACTTCGAGATATTAGCTGATGTACAAAGGGCTATATAAGGGCAATATAAGAGCTATATAAAATAAACTTGATTGATTGATGTAAATAGTAATTTGTTGTACTATTTGTGAATAGTAATTTGTGAATAGGCATTGGGATGATATTGAGGCATAGTCCCTATAGACGACCACAGGTCTTCATCAGTCCCTGACCCCCAGCAGGACCCCTTGACGACCCCAGGGCTCTGATCAATCTGCTCTACAATCAGGATCACATCAGGGATGGCCTTTCACCCCCCAGTCATTACTTTAACACCACTCCACCCCCCCCTCCAAACACATATGATCAGACTATAGAGAGTTATGTAGAGGTCACCACCCGGTAATCAGACTATAGAGAGTTATGTATAGGTCACCACCCAGTAATCAGACTATAGAGAGTTATGTAGAGGTCACCACCCGGTAATCAGACTATAGAGAGTTATGTAGAGGTCACCACCCAGTAATCAGACAATAGAGAGTTATGTAGAGGTCACCACCCAGTAATCAGACTATAGAGAGTTATGTAGAGGTCACCACCCGGTAATCAGACTATAGAGAGTTATGTATAGGTCACCACCCAGTAATCAGACTATAGAGAGTTATGTAGAGGTCACCACCCGGTAATCAGACTATAGAGAGTTATGTAGAGGTCACCACCCGGTAATCAGACTATAGAGAGGTATGTAGAGGTCACCAACCAGTAATCAGACTATAGAGAGTTATGTATAGGTCACCACCCAGTAATCAGACTATAGAGAGTTATGTAGAGGTCACCACCCGGTAATCAGACTATAGAGAGTTATGTAGAGGTCACCACCCAGTAATCAGACTATAGAGAGTTATGTAGAGGTCACCACCCAGTAATCAGACTATAGAGAGTTATGTAGAGGTAGAGGTCACCACCCAGTAATCAGACTATAGAGAGTTATGTAGAGGTCACCATCCAGTAATCAGACTATAGAGAGTTATGTAAAGGTAGAGGTCACCACCCAGTAATCAGACTATAGAGAGTTATGTAGAGGTAGAGGTCACCATCCAGTAATCAGACAATAGAGAGTTATGTATAGGTCACCATCCAGTAATCAGACTATAGAGAGTTATGTAGAGGTCACCATCCAGTAATCAGACTATAGAGAGTTATGTAGAGGTAGAGGTCACCACCCAGTAATCAGACTATAGAGAGTTATGTAGAGGTAGAGGTCACCACCCAGTAATCAGACTATAGAGAGTTATGTAGAGGTAGAGGTCACCACCCAGTATCAGACTATAGAGAGTTATGTAGAGGTCACCAACCAGTAAATAGGCTATAGAGAGTTATGTAGAGGTCACCAACCAGTAATCAGACTATAGAGAGTTATGTAGAGGTCACCATCCAGTAATCAGACTATAGAGAGTTATGTAGAAGTAGAGGTCACCACCCAGTAATCAGACTATAGAGAGTTATGTAGAGGTCACCATCCAGTAATCAGACTATAGAGAGTTATGTAAAGGTAGAGGTCACCACCCAGTAATCAGACTATAGAGAGTTATGTAGAGGTAGAGGTCACCACCCAGTAATCAGACTATAGAGAGTTATGTAGAGATCACCACCCGGTAATCAGACTATAGAGAGTTATGTAGAAGTAGAGGTCACCATCCAGAAATCAGACTATAGAGAGTTATGTAGAGATCACCACCCAGTAATCAGACTATAGAGAGTTATGTAGAAGTAGAGGTCACCACCCAGTAATCAGACTATAGAGAGTTATGTAGAGGTCACCATCCAGTAATCAGACTATAGAGAGTTATGTAGAGGTCACCACCCAGTAATCAGACTATAGAGAGTTATGTAGAGGTCACCATCCAGTAATCAGACTATAGAGAGTTATGTAGAGGTCACCACCCAGTAATCAGACTATAGAGAGTTATGTAGAGGTCACCACCCAGTAATCAGACTATAGAGAGTTATGTAGAGGTCACCATCCAGTAATCAGACTATAGAGAGTTATGTAGAGGTCACCAACCAGTAATCAGACTATAGAGAGTTATGTAGAAGTAGAGGTCACCACCCAGTAATCAGACTATAGACAGTTATGTAGAGGTCACCATCCAGTAATCAGACTATAGAGAGTTATGTAAAGGTAGAGGTCACCACCCAGTAATCAGACTATAGAGAGTTATGTAGAGGTAGAGGTCACCACCCAGTAATCAGACTATAGAGAGTTATGTAGAGATCACCACCCGGTAATCAGACTATAGAGAGTTATGTAGAAGTAGAGGTCACCATCCAGTAATCAGACTATAGAGAGTTATGTAGAGATCACCACCCAGTAATCAGACTATAGAGAGTTATGTAGAAGTAGAGGTCACCACCCAGTAATCAGACTATAGAGAGTTATGTAGAGGTCACCACCCAGTAATCAGACTATAGAGAGTTATGTAGAAGTAGAGGTCACCACCCAGTAATCAGACTATAGAGAGTTATGTAGAGGTCACCAACCAGTAATCAGACTATAGAGAGTTGTGTAGAGGTAGAGGTCACCATCCAGTAATCAGACTATAGAGAGTTATGTAGAGGTCACCACCCAGTAATCAGACTATAGAGAGTTATGTATAGGTCACCACCCAGTAATCAGACTATAGAGAGTTATGTAGAGGTCACCACCCGGTAATCAGACTATAGAGAGTTATGTATAGGTCACCACCCAGTAATCAGACTATAGAGAGTTATGTAGAGGTCACCACCCGGTAATCAGACTATAGAGAGTTATGTAGAGGTAGAGGTCACCACCCAGTAATCAGACTATAGAGAGTTATGTAGAGGTCACCACCCAGTAATCAGACTATAGAGAGTTATGTGGAGGTCACCACCCAGTAATCAGAGTATAGAGAGTTATGTAGAGGTAGAGGTCACCACCCAGTAATCAGACTATAGAGAGTTATGTAGAGGTAGAGGTTACCAACCAGTAATCAGACAATAGAGAGTTATGTAGAGGTCACCACCCAGTAATCAGACTATAGAGAGTTATGTAGAGGTCACCATCCAGTAATCAGACTATAGAGAGTTATGTAGAGGTCACCACCCAGTAATCAGACTATAGAGAGTTATGTAGAGGTCACCACCCAGTAATCACACTATAGAGAGTTATGTAGAGGTAGAGGTCACCAACCAGTAATCAGACTATAGAGAGTTATGTAGAGGTCACCACCCAGTAATCAGACTATAGAGAGTTATGTAAAGGTAGAGGTCACTATCCAGTAATCAGACTATATAGAGTTATGTAGAGTTCACCATCCAGTAATCAGACTATAGAGAGTTATGTAGAGGTCACCACCCAGTAATCAGACTATAGAGAGTTATGTAGAGGTCACCACCCAGTAATCACACTATAGAGAGTTATGTAGAGGTCACCACCCAGTAATCAGACTATAGAGAGTTATGTAGAGGTCACCACCCAGTAATCAGACTATAGAGAGTTATGTAGAGGTCACCACCCAGTAATCAGACTATAGAGAGTTATGTAGAAGTAGAGGTCACCACCCGGTAATCAGACTATAGAGAGTTATGTAGAGGTCACCACCCGGTAATCAGACTATAGAGAGTTATGTAGAGGTCACCACCCAGTAATCAGACAATAGAGAGTTATGTAGAGGTAGAGGTCACCACTCAGTAATCAGACTATAGAGAGTTATGTAGAGGTCACCACCCAGTAATCAGACTATAGAGAGTTATGTAGAGGTCACCACCCAGTAATCAGACTATAGAGAGTTATGTAGAGGTAGAGGTCACCACCCAGTAATCAGACTATAGAGAGTTATGTAGAGGTAGAGGTTACCAACCAGTAATCAGACTATAGAGAGTTATGTAGAGGTAGAGGTCACCATCCAGTAATCAGACTATAGAGAGTTATGTAGAGGTCACCACCCAGTAATCAGACTATAGAGAGTTATGTAGAGGTCACCACCCAGTAATCACACTATAGAGAGTTATGTAGAGGTAGAGGTCACCACCCAGTAATCAGAATTTAGAGAGTTATGTAGAAGTAGAGGTCACCAACCAGTAATCAGACTATAGAGAGTTATGTAGAGGTCACCATCCAGTAATCAGACTATAGAGAGTTATGTAGTGGTCACCACCCAGTAATCACACTATAGAGAGTTATGTAGAGGTCACCACCCAGTAATCAGACTATAGAGAGTTATGTAGAGGTCACCATCCAGTAATCAGACTATAGAGAGTTATGTAAAGGTAGAGGTCACCACCCAGTAATCAGACTATAGAGAGTTATGTAGAGGTCACCACCCAGTAATCAGACTATAGAGAGTTATGTAGAGGTCACCACCCAGTAATCAGACTATAGAGAGTTATGTAGAGGTAGAGGTCACCACTCAGTAATCAGACTATAGAGAGTTATGTAGAGGTCACCACCCAGTAATCAGACTATAGAGAGTTATGTAGAAGTAGAGGTCACCATCCAGTAATCAGACTATAGAGAGTTATGTAGAGGCCACCACCCAGTAATCAGACTATAGAGAGTTATGTAGAGGTCACCACCCAGTAATCACACTATAGAGAGTTATGTAGAGGTCACCACCCAGTAATCAGACTATAGAGAGTTATGTAGAGGTCACCACCCAGTAATCACACTATAGAGAGTTATGTAGAGGCCACCACCCAGTAATCAGACTATAGAGAGTTATGTAGAGGGTACCACCCAGTAATCACACTATAGAGAGTTATGTAGAGGTCACCACCCAGTAATCACACTATAGAGAGTTATGTAGAGGTCACCACCCAGTAATCAGACTATAGAGAGTTATGTAGAGGTCACCACCCGGTAATCAGACTATAGAGAGTTATGTAGAGGTCACCACCCGGTAATCAGACTATAGAGAGTTATGTAGAGGTCACCACCCAGTAATCAGACAATAGAGAGTTATGTAGAGGTAGAGGTCACCACTCAGTAATCAGACTATAGAGAGTTATGTAGAGGTCACCACCCAGTAATCAGACTATAGAGAGTTATGTAGAGGTCACCACCCAGTAATCAGACTATAGAGAGTTATGTAGAGGTAGAGGTCACCACCCAGTAATCAGACTATAGAGAGTTATGTAGAGGTAGAGGTTACCAACCAGTAATCAGACTATAGAGAGTTATGTAGAGGTAGAGGTCACCATCCAGTAATCAGACTATAGAGAGTTATGTAGAGGTCACCACCCAGTAATCAGACTATAGAGAGTTATGTAGAGGTCACCACCCAGTAATCACACTATAGAGAGTTATGTAGAGGTAGAGGTCACCACCCAGTAATCAGAATTTAGAGAGTTATGTAGAAGTAGAGGTCACCAACCAGTAATCAGACTATAGAGAGTTATGTAGAGGTCACCATCCAGTAATCAGACTATAGAGAGTTATGTAGTGGTCACCACCCAGTAATCACACTATAGAGAGTTATGTAGAGGTCACCACCCAGTAATCAGACTATAGAGAGTTATGTAGAGGTCACCATCCAGTAATCAGACTATAGAGAGTTATGTAAAGGTAGAGGTCACCACCCAGTAATCAGACTATAGAGAGTTATGTAGAGGTCACCACCCAGTAATCAGACTATAGAGAGTTATGTAGAGGTCACCACCCAGTAATCAGACTATAGAGAGTTATGTAGAGGTAGAGGTCACCACTCAGTAATCAGACTATAGAGAGTTATGTAGAGGTCACCACCCAGTAATCAGACTATAGAGAGTTATGTAGAAGTAGAGGTCACCATCCAGTAATCAGACTATAGAGAGTTATGTAGAGGCCACCACCCAGTAATCAGACTATAGAGAGTTATGTAGAGGTCACCACCCAGTAATCACACTATAGAGAGTTATGTAGAGGTCACCACCCAGTAATCAGACTATAGAGAGTTATGTAGAGGTCACCACCCAGTAATCACACTATAGAGAGTTATGTAGAGGTCACCACCCAGTAATCAGACTATAGAGAGTTATGTAGAGGCCACCACCCAGTAATCAGACTATAGAGAGTTATGTAGAGGCCACCACCCAGTAATCAGACTATAGAGAGTTATGTAGAGGGTACCACCCAGTAATCACACTATAGAGAGTTATGTAGAGGTCACCACCCAGTAATCACACTATAGAGAGTTATGTAGAGGTCACCACCCAGTAATCAGACTATAGAGAGTTATGTAGAGGTCACCACCCAGTAATCACACTATAGAGAGTTATGTAGAGGTCACCACCCAGTAATCAGACTATAGAGAGTTATGTAGAGGTCACCACCCAGTAATCAGACTATAGAGAGTTATGTAGAGGTCACCACCCAGTAATCAGACTATAGAGAGTTATGTAGAGGTCACCACCCAGTAATCACACTATAGAGAGTTATGTAGAAGTAGAGGTCACCATCCAGTAATCAGACTATAGAGAGTTATGTAGAGGTCACCATCCAGTAATCAGACTATAGAGAGTTATGTAGAAGAAGAGGTCACCACCCAGTAATCAGACTATAGAGAGTTATGTAGAGGTCACCACCCAGTAATCAGACTATAGAGAGTTATGTAGAGGTCACCACCCAGTAATCAGACTATAGAGAGTTATTTAGAGGTCACCACCCAGTAATCAGACTATAGAGAGTTATGTAGAGGTCACCAACCAGTAAATAGGCTATAGAGAGTTATGTAGAAGTAGAGGTCACCACCCAGTAATCAGACTATAGAGAGTTATGTAGAGGTCACCAACCAGTAAATAGGCTATAGAGAGTTATGGTGAAGTAGAGGTCACCACCCAGTAATCAGACTATAGAGAGTTATGTAGAGGTCACCAACCAGTAAATAGGATATAGAGAGTTATGTAGAAGTAGAGGTCACCACCCAGTAATCAGACTATAGAGAGTTATGTAGAAGTAGAGGTCACCACCCAGTAATCAGACTATAGAGAGTTATGTAAAGGTAGAGGTCACCATCCAGTAATCAGACTATAGAGAGTTATGTAAAGGTAGAGGTCACCACCCAGTAATCAGACTATAGAGAGTTATGTAGAGGTCACCACCCAGTAATCAGACTATAAAGAGTTATGTAGAGGTCACCATCCAGTAATCAGACTATAGAGAGTTATGTAGAAGTAGAGGTCACCACCCAGTAATCAGACTATAGAGAGTTATGTAGAGGTCACCATCCAGTAATCAGACTATAGAGAGTTATGTAGAAGTAGAGGTCACCACCCAGTAATCAGACTATAGAGAGTTATGTAGAGGTCACCATCCAGTAATCAGACTATAGAGAGTTATGTAGAGGTCACCATCCAGTAATCAGACTATAGAGAGTTATGTAGAAGTAGAGGTCACCACCCAGTAATCAGACTATAGAGAGTTATGTAGAGGTCACCATCCAGTAATCAGACTATAGAGAGTTATGTAGAGGTCACCACCCAGTAATCAGACTATAGAGAGTTATGTAGAGGTCACCAACCAGTAATCAGACTATAGAGAGTTATTTAGAGGTAGAGGTCACCACCCAGTAATCAGACTATAGAGAGTTATGTAGAGGTCACCATCCAGTAATCAGACTATAGAGAGTTATGTAGAGGTCACCACCCAGTAATCAGACTATAGAGAGTTATGTAGAGGTCACCACCCAGTAATCAGACTATAGAGAGTTATGTAGAGGTCACCACCCAGTAATCAGACTATAGAGAGTTATGTAAAGGTAGAGGTCACCACCCAGTAATCAGACTATAGAGAGTTATTTAGAGGTAGAGGTCACCACCCAGTAATCAGACTATAGAGAGTTATGTAGAGGTCACCATCCAGTAATCAGACTATAGAGAGTTATGTAAAGGTAGAGGTCACCACCCAGTAATCAGACTATAGAGATTTATTTAGAGGCCACAATCCAGTAAATAGGCTATAGAGAGTTATGTAGAGGTAGAGGTTGGACAGTGTTAACGAGAGACAGAGAGTCGGAGAGAGAGAGAGAGAGAGACAGGACAGGACAGGGCTAATGAGAGAGAGAGAGAGAGAGAGAGAGATAGAGAGAGAGAGAGAGAGAGACAGGACAGGGCTAACGAGAGAGAGAGAGAGAGACAGGACAGGGCTAACGAGAGAGAGAGACAGGACAGGGCTAACGAGAGAGAGAGAGAGAGACAAGACAGGGCTAACGAGAGAGAGAGAGAGACAGACACACAGAGTTAGACAGATAGGACAGGGCTAAAGAGAGGGAGACATACAGACAGGACAGGGATAATGAGAGAGGGACATACAGTCAGGACAGGTCTAGCAAGAGAGACAGACAGACACACAGAGCTAGACAGATAGGACAGGGCTAACGAGAGACAGACAGTGAGTTCTTTACAAATAGACAAAGTGACAGTTCAGCTGTGTGCTCATGACACAACTAGACCACGGCCGCAGCATCGCTCTGAGCCCCACATTCCCTCTGTACAGTAGTCTGGGCTGGTCCCTAAGTTGACACACCCCTCTACCGCCCAAGCACAGAGAGCGGAGCCAAGGAGAAGTGGGTGTAGACTGGAACAGAATGATTCTTCTTCTCCACCTCTCCTTTTTATCTTCCTAACTTCCTGTTCTAACTCCTCCCTCTATGTCTGTCCAGTAGGAAGGGAATGGATATGAGGGGGTCTTTGACTCAGTCATGGAGAGCCAACTCTCAGTCTGACATCTGATGTTGTCAAGAGTTGCTGTGACGACCTGGCAAATCCATTGAACTCTGGCCCGACGGATCAAAACTTGCGAACCCGAGAAGAGGGGTGCTGGGTGGGGGGGTTGGGGATTTCAATGGAGGGGGGAGGATGAGTGGAGGTGGCGGTTGGGGGTCAAATATCCTCTGGCAGCTGTCATAGCCGTCTCATCTTCCTGTGTGGAGATAATGGGCCAGAACCAAAGCCTTACTCCCAGAGTGCAGAAGGGGGGGGGGGGGGGCACCAGGTTGCAGGCTGTCAGGGCGCGGGTTAAGGACCTGTGATTAATGAGGACGGGCGTCTCTCCACAGGAGCCCAGCAGCACGTGCCACACTGGTGTCAACAACACAAGCACCCCCCCCACTCCACCCGTTATACTAGGCCTGGGCCTGGGCACACTCGCTGGTGTAGCTGGTGGAGTGGTGGAGCTGGTGTGTGCTCCCACACTGCCACCAGTCCACACACACACCACGTACACACATCCACACACAGAAGCTGGAGCTGTTTTGTCCAGGAGGTCCAGCCACTGTCCTGCCTCATTCATCAGGAGCTCCTGAGCCTCAGTGAAAGTGACCATCTAGTGTAAGATTTCTCGCTGAGTCCCACACCAGACGGGTGTGTGTGCAGTGAAGGGGGGTGACAGGCAGGAGTAGCGGGGGTGAGGGGCACCCAGCTGGGGTGTGGACCAGGGCAGTCAGTCCCCTCCGCCTGGCTGACGTCTGCCACTCAAATAAGCTAATGACGCAAAGTCCCTGAAACTACCTCTCCCCCATATATGACTGAATTTAGGTTAAAAATACACAGGAATCAGAAAGGGCTCAGGAAGAGCCAGGGGGGTAGGGGGATTGTTCGGGGTCAGGTGCAGTGAGGGATGGATGGATGGGGGGAGGGGACCCCTGTTGGCTCCGTTGTGTGATATTTAGATGAATTGTATCCCCCTTTCTCCTCCTAACTCCCCCTCCTGCCCCTGTCTCATTTCCTCCCTCCTTTCTCCCCCTCCTGCCCCTGTCCCATTACCTCCCTCCTTTCTCCCCCTCCTATCCCTGTCTCATTCCCTCCCTCCTTTCTCCCCCTCCTGCCCCTGTCTCATTCCCTCCCTCCTTTCTCCCCCTCCTGTCCCTGTCTCACCCCTCCCTCCTTTCTCCCCATCCTGCCCCTGTCTCATTCCCTCCCTCCTTTCTCCCCCTCCTGCCCCTATCTCACCCCTCCCTCCTTTCTCCCCCTCCTGCCCCTGTCTCATTTCCTCCCTCCTTTCTCACCCTCCTGTCCCTGTCTCATTCCCTCCCTCCTTTCTCCCCCTCCTGCCCCTGTCTCATTCCCTCCCTCCTTTCTCCCCCTCCTGCCCCTATCTCACCCCTCCCTCCTTTCTCCCCATCCTGCCCCTGTCTCATTCCCTCCCTCATTTCTCCCCCTCCTTCCCCTGTCCCATTCCCTCCCTCCATTCTCCCCCTCCTGCCCCTGTCTTATTCCCTCCCCCCTTTATCCCCATCCTTCCCCTGTCCCATTCCCTCCCTCCTTTCTCCTCCTCCTGCCCCTGTCCCATTCCCTCCCTCATTCTCCCCCTCCTTCCCCTGTCCCATTTCCTCCCTCCTTTCTCCTCCTCCTGCCCCTGTCCCATTCCCTCCCTCATTTCTCCCCCTCCTTCCCCTGTCCCATTCCCTCCCTCCATTCTCCTCCTCCTGCCCCTGTCTCATTCCCTCCCTCCTTTCTCCCCCTCCTGCCCCTGTCTCATTCCCTCCCTCCTAATTCCCCCTCCTGCACCTGTCTCATTCCCTCCAACCTTTCTCCTCCTCCTTCCCCTGTCCCATTCCCTCCCTCCTAACTCCCCCTGCTGCCCCTGTCTCATTTCCTCCCCCCATTATCCTCCTCCTGCCCCTGTCTCATTCCCTCCCTCCTTTCTCCCCCTCCTGCCCCTGTCTCATTCCCTCCCTCCTAATTCCCCCTCCTGCACCTGTCTCATTCCCTCCAACCTTTCTCCTCCTCCTTCCCCTGTCCCATTCCCTCCCTCCTAACTCCCCCTGCTGCCCCTGTCTCATTTCCTCCCTCCTTTCTCCTCCTCCCCCCTCCTTCCCCTGTCCCATTCCCTCCCTCCTAACTCCCCCTCCTGCCCCTGTCTCATTTCCTCCCTCCTTTCTCCTACTCCTCCCCTGTCCCATTCCCTCCCTCCTAACTCCCCCTCCTTCCCCTGTCCCATTCCCTCCCCCCTTTCTCCCCCTCCTTTCCCTGTCCCATTCCCTCCCTCCTAACTCCCCCTCCTTACCCTGTCCCATTCCCTCCCTCCTAACTCCCCCTCCTTACCCTGTCCCATTCCCTCCCTCCTAACTCCCCCACCTTACCCTGTCCCATTCCCTCCCTCCTAACTCCCCCTCCTTCCCCTGTCCCATTCCCTCCCTCCTAACTCCCCCTCCTACCCCTGTCCCATTCCCTCCCTCCTAACTCCCCCTCCTTCCCCTGTCCCATTCCCTCCCTCCTAACTCCCCCTCATGCCCCTGTCCCATTCCCTCCTTTCTCCATAATCGAGTCAAGTGACTTATTAAGGCTTATGAGAAAAGCAGCTAATTTCATTAGCAGCCAGTCAGTGTGCTGCTATCTGATTCTTCATGCCCAGAGGGGGTGAGGTTGGCTGCACTGGGTGTTGGACTCATATGGTTATCACCTGTAGACAGTTAGGGAGTGGTGGGGGGAGGTGGGGAAGGCAAGATGCTGGGGGGAGATAACAGAGTCACTGCAAAGCTATTAAAGGATGTTCTAAATGAACACTGTGTAGGTTTAACAGGTTATGTAAGAACACTGTGTAGGTTTAACAGGTTATGTATGAACACTGTGTAGGTTTAACAGGTTATGTATGAACACTGTGTAGGTTTAACAGGTTATGTAGGAACACTGTGTAGGTTTAACAGGTTAGGTATGAACACTGTGTAGGTTTAACAGGTTATGTTCGAACACTGTGTAGGTTTAACAGGTTACGTAGGAACACTGTGTAGGTTTAACAGGTTATGTGGGAACACTGTGTAGGTTTAACAGGTTATGTAGGAACACTGTGTAGGTTTAACAGGTTATGTAGGAACACTGTGTAGGTTTAACAGGTTATGTAGGAACACTGTGTAGGTTTAACAGGTTATGTGGGAACACTGTGTAGGTTTAACAGGTTATGAATAAACACTGTGTAGGTTTAACAGGTTATGTAGGAACACTGTGTAGGTTTAACAGGTTATGTAGGAACACTGTGTAGGTTTAACAGGTTATGAATAAACACTGTGTAGGTTTAACAGGTTATGAATAAACACTGTGTAGGTTTAACAGGTTATGTAGGAACACTGTGTAGGTTTAACAGGTTATGAATAAACACTGTGTAGGTTTAACAGGTTATGTAGGAACACTGTGTAGGTTTAACAGGTTATGTAGGAACACTGTGTAGGTTTAACAGGTTATGTGGGAACACGTTTCCAGAAATCACAAAGAATAAGAAAATGTTCCTCTTCAAAATTTCTGCATGGCTTTGTGCATGATATCTTATGGGTTATACAAACTAAAGTCTCATGGTAGTCTCAGTGTACTGCAGTCCTCTGAAAGTGTTCCTTAGGGTCGACAAACAGACAGTGCTGGACTAACCATCAATAACTATGTACATGTAGCCTTCAGCACCAAACAGGCCTAACCTTTATCCATTCTCCCTGGCTGTCAAGCGGTTACTGGGGTGAGCAGCACAGCAGCCATGGTGCTTAGCACTCTGGGCAGGCCAAGCTGCTGATCTTACTGTATCTCTGAACTAGAATCCATTTATCTGTCTCGCTCTGGTTTCCTGTCTCTGTGACAAAGGCATAAAGGCATCAGCAGCAAAACAGTCTGAATTAATTTAAGATAACTAAAGAAATATGTCATTCATTTTTCATGTTTTTTGCCGAGGAGATCTTAGTCGTGCAATTTACATCTAACTAAGAAGTATTTCTCAAGTGAAGAAATGTGTATGAAAATGAGTCGTCTCGCGTTGAACGACAACAAACATTTCATTGAAGAATCCCTACTGTTGACCAATCACCGACGAAGGATCGGAGACTGTGGGAAAAGACTGTGGGAAAAAACCCTTTGACGAACAAAACGTCACAAAAAGTTGTTATAATATATGCACAAACTGTTCCAAAACGATGTTGGGATGGGAAGCATGCAGACACCTTAACCCTGCCTGCTGCGGCCATGTCACCCTCCATACATCTCCCAAAACAACCAGACCTAGCAGTATTAGAGCCATATGCTAGAGACAATCTCCAGACTGGCTAATGGACAGACGGGCTGTTACTGTTCCATCTTCCAGCCTGCCCGGAGGGGTCAGGAGATGGTCAATCAATGGTCAGCCAAAGGTTAAGTCCAGGACTAGGTGGAGGTTAACCCTATCTGGTCCTAACATGGTCAAACCATGCTATCGGTCGGGTACACTGGTTGTAATGGAGCTAAATCCCAGCTGGATATTTAGAGGGGTTATGTCAGGTTGTGTCTGCTTTAACCCACAATCTCAGATAATCAGTTTAATTCACCTTGTGATGTATCCTGATAATCAGTGTAATTCACCGTGTGTTGTATCCTGATAATTAGTGTAATTCACCTTGTGTTGTATCCTGATAATCAGTGTAATTCACCTCGCGTTGTATCCTGATAATCAGTGTAATTCACTGTGTGTTGTATCCTGATAATCAGTGTAATTCACCTTGTGTTGTATCCTGATAATCAGTGTAATTCACCTCGTGTTGTATCCTGATAATCAGTGTAATTCACCTCGTGTTGTATCCTGATAATCAGTGTAATTCACCTTGCGTTGTATCCTGATAATCAGTGTAATTCACCTTGTGTTGTATCCTGATAATCAGTGTAATTCACCTAGCGTTGTATCCTGATAATCAGTGTAATTCACCTTGTGTTGTATCCTGATAATCAGTGTAATTCACCTTGTGTTGTATCCTGATAATCAGTGTAATTCACCTTGTGTTGTATCCTGATAATCAGTGTAATTCCCCTTGTGTTGTATCCTTATAATCAGTGTAATTCACCTTGTGTTGTATCCTGATAATCAGTGTAATTCACCTTGTGTTGTATCCAGATAATCAGTGTAATTCACCTTGTGTTGTATCCTGATAATCAGTGTAATTCACCGTGTGTTGTATCCTGATAATCAGTGTAATTCACCTTGCGTTGTATACTGATAATCAGTGTAATTCACCTTGTGATGTATCCTGATAATCAGTGTAATTCACCTTGTGTTGTATCCTGATAATCAGTGTAATTCACCTTGTGTTGTATCCTGATAATCAGTGTAATTCACCTTGTGTTGTATCCTGATAATCAGTGTAATTCACCTCGCGTTGTATCCTGATAATCAGTGTAATTCACCTTGTGTTGTATCCTGGTAATCAGTGTAATTCACCTTGTGTTGTATCCTGATAATCAGTGTAATTCACCTTGTGATGTATCCTGATAATCAGTGTAATTCACCTTGTGTTGTATCCTGATAATCAGTGTAATTCCCCTTGTGTTGTATCCTGATAATCAGTGTAATTCACCTTGTGTTGAATCCTGATAATCAGTGTAATTCACCTTGTGTTGTATCCATTATTTTATTCAAGCCTCCATCTGTTTTGGTCTAGCTTAGAGTGTTGTTGTGCAGTGTAAATATAATGGGAGTATTTTAGCTGCTCTTTCTCTCTCTCAAGCATTTTATTGACAAGGTATTCCACACAAAACACACTCAAATACCCCTATTATTTATTTTCCCAGGTAATTTGTCTAAGTGTGAAGATTTGTGTTTATATGTGCTACGATGTGCACATGTGGGCGTGGTATAGGAACGTTTACGTTAATAACACATCACTACTTGCCACTGTGTTCCAGGTTTCCTGTTTTGAATCATTTCATTTTCCATCACCTCCGTCAAGCCAGTATTGGAAGCAGCCAAATCGATATTCATAAAGTGTCATGGCCGTAATTCACTTGTCAGTTGTGTTCCATGCAAAGCAAAGCAAACACCACTGGGACCTCTAAAAGTAAGAACGAAAAAAGCAGGCGCTTAAATTTCCTGTTTAATGCCTGGGCATGTCTTATGAGAGCCAATTAAGCGGTTATTTTCAGCTCCATTACAACATGGCGTCTTGGGGTTCCGTTTCCCCCTTACCACACCATTTATGATGCTGCCTCAAATGGGC